>NC_084577.2:29945086-30002586 GCF_033978685.3 Nerophis lumbriciformis | reverse complement strand
TCAGACGGTACGTCACCCCCTCCTGCCTCACTCTCATATTTATGTCAAATACACAATATCTGTGTTCTAGTGTGTTCTGGTGTGTGTGTGTGTGTGTGTGCCCCGACGGGATCACCACCTTATGTGCCCCGACGGGATCACCACCATATCATGGTGGGGAACTTTGCGCGTCTCCATGACCCCTACAGCTATGTCGGCTGGAGTCTTGTACTCCTGGCAGGGTTACCCAAGCCGAACAGGTCGAAGGGTAGAGTCCAGACTAAGAGTGATCCCGAAGACCTCAACGGTGGAGCAGGCAGAAGATGGAAGCTGTGAGAAGCACCACAATGGCTGTAAAAGCGGACGAAGGCTAAGGGAGCACACCCTGACAGAAAAGCAAGCTGGTGGCGGCAAGCTTTGAGGCGGTTTCCCAAAAACCTGGATTCCGGCAGCTTCCTGCAGTTGTGAGAAGATGCCGATCGTCTAGGGTCTCCCTTGCCACTGGAACGATCTTTTTACAATCAAGGTAGCGGCCCTGGGAAAAGTGCACCCCTCATGCCACTCTAAAAACCATCATTGCGCAGGTATCTTCTTTAACTGAGTCTCCGACCTCAAAAGTCTGACGGCGATGGAGCGTCCAGTAACGGGGGCAGGTTTGAATGAGCTGGAAGCTCTTAGCTGGAACTCTGCACGTCAGCGACACAGGACAACGGTCGTTAGCAGCTGGGATTGAGTGGCACCTGTTTCCGGCAGACTCCTGTGCGTCTGGGCAGCCCCTATTTAGGGACCGCACTGCTCACCCCAATTGGGGAAAGGCCTAGAAAAGGTGGCCTAAAGATTGCCCTGTCGGGACATTCCATTACGCGGTCGAAATACAAAGATTATACCATTTAGAATTGCAGCATGGAACATAAGGACACTCCTGGATGCCAGTCCGGACAGACCACAGCGCAGAACAGCACTTGTTGCCAGCGAGCTAAAGCGCTACAATGTGGATGTGGCAGCACTCAGTGAGACCCGATTCCTCCAGGAAGGCTCACTCAATGAAGTAGGAGAGGGTTATACATTCTTTTGGAAAGGATACCCCATGGGCGGACCACACCTTCACGGAGTTGGTTTTGCAATCAAGAACAGCCTTCTGCTCAAGCTCACAGAATCACCAGTGGGTGTCAGTGAAAGGCTCATGACTCTTCGCATCCCCCTTGCTAAATGCAGACATGTCACTTTGGTAAGTGCCTATGCACCAACTCTGCCATCCAATGATGAAGAGAAGTACTGCTTCTACCAGGCACTCGATGACATCCTCAGTCACATCCCGAGGAGTGACAAAATCATGCTGCTTGGTGATTTCAATGCAAGAGTCGGAAAGAACACGCAAAACTGGAATGTTGTGATCGGCGCCCACGGCATTGGAAAAGTCAACCCCAATGGCATGAGACTCCTTAGTCTCTGTGCGGAACACGATCTTACCATCACAAACACCATCTTCCAACAAAAGAACAAATATAAGGCATCCTGGATGCATCCCAGGTCCAAACACTGGCACCTGATCGACTATGCGATCGTGAGAAGGGCTGACCTCAAAGACGTGCTCATTACAAGAGCTATGCGAGGGGCAGACTGCTGGACCGACCACCGCATGATTCTGACAAAGGTCAGAATGCATGTTCGGCCCCCAACACGTCACGGTGCACCAAAGAGGAAAGCACTCAACTGTGCCAGACTCTCCAGCAGCGACACCCGTGACAACTTCCGTCGCTCCCTAGCTGACAAGCTGGCAGACATTGAGCCGCTGATCACCTCAGAGTCTGGGATGGATGAGAAGTGGACCTCTCTATCCACCATCCTCTTTGACACTGCAGCCCAATTCATTGGTTTCAAAACCAAGAAACACCAGGACTGGTTTGACCAGAATGCTGGAGAGATCTCCACCCTTCTGTAAAAGAATGCACAAGGCACACATAGCCACCCTGAACAACCCACAATCCCAATTCCATAAAAAGCAATGGCAAGCCCTTCGTTCTGAGGCCCAAACAACTCTCAGAAAACTGCAAGATGAGTGGTCAATGAAATCCAGTCTCACGCTGATAGAAATGATATGCACAGTTTCTATGATACAGTGAAAACCATCTACGGCCCCAGAAACTGCTCCCTGGCACCTGTTAGATCTGCTGATGGAACATCTTTAATCAAGGATCAGGCTATGATAGTGGAGCGGTGTGCTGAGCATTTTAACACCGTGCTCAACCAGCCCACCCCAGTGGACCCAACTGTCCTTGCAGAGCTCCCTGAACATCCTAGCTTGCCAGATCTCGACCTCCCCCCAACCTTCAAAGAAATCCTGCATGCAGTCAAAACCCTGAAAAACAATAAATCCCCTGGACCTGACAGCATCCCGGCTGAACTTATCAAGGAAGGAAGCTACCTCTGTACACGGACACTGCATCTCTACATTTCAGAGGTGTGGAGACGAGAGTGTGTCCCGCAACAGTGGAAAGATGCCAACATTGTGACCATCTACAAGAACAAAGGAGACAAATCCATCTGCTCCGAAAGTAGGGGTATCTCTCTGTTGGCCATTGCTGGAAAGGTCCTTGCCAAGGTCATGCTCCGCAGACTCATCCCCGCAATATCAGAACAGGTCACCCCAGAGTCGCAGTGTGGTTTTCGGAAGGACAGGGGGACAGTTGACATGATCTTTGTGACACGTCAGCTCCAAGAGAAATGCCGGGAGCAGCACAATGACTTGTTCATTGCCTTTGTCGACCTTTCAAAGGCATTTGACACAGTGAATAGGGACCTACTGTGGCAAGTCCTGAAGAGATGTGGGTGTCCACCCAAGTTTCTCACCATCCTTGCACAGTTCCATTCTGGGATGATGGCCCGAGTGGTAGTGGGAAGACACAGCTCAGAGCCCTTTTTGTGTGAAAACTGGAGTGAGGCAGGGCTGTGTGCTGGCTCCAGTTCTCTTCAACATCTTCCTCGTCTGTGTCACAACACTGCTACGTAGTGGGATGGAGGAGCAGGCTGGAGTTACCATAGACTTCAGGCTTGATGGTAACCTGTTTGAGTCAATGACTTCACTATAAAAGTGAGTGACATTGTTATCACCAGGAAAGATGAGGTCACCTACCTAGGTTTCATTCTAGAGGCTAATCTCTCCTGTGATAAAATGGCAACCAAGGTAATCAAAAAGGTCAACCAACGAACGAGATTTCTCTATAGAATCTCCTCTCTGTTCAACAAAAGCACCATGAGGATTCTGGCGGGAACTCTCGTTCAACCCTTTTTCGATTACGCATGCACCTCCTGGTACCCTAGCACCTCCAAAACCCTCAAATCTAAACTCCAAACATCCCAGAACAAGCTAGTCAGATTACTTCTAGACCTCCACCCCAGATCACACCTCACTCCTACCCACTTCTCCAAAGTGGGCTGGCTCAGGGTGGAGGACAGAGTAAAACAACTTGCACTGAGCCTAGTCTATAAAATCCGCTACACCTCCCTGATACCGAAGTACATGTCAAACTACTTCCTTAACGTAAATGACCGCCATAACCACAACACCAGGGGGAGCTCCACTAACCACGTTAAACCCAGATTCCGAACTAACAAAGGTCTTAACTCATTCTCTTTCTATGCCACATCAATGTGGAATGCGCTCCCAACAGGTATAAAAGAAAGTGCATCTCTATCCTCCTTCAAAACTGCAATAAAAGTTCACCTCCAGGCAGCTACAACCCTAAACTAACACCCTCCCCGGATTGTTAATAATCAAATGTAAACAATCAAATGCAGATACTTTTTCTTATGCCTTCTGATCTCTCTCTCTCTCTCTCTCTCTCTCTCTCTCTCTCTCTCTCTCTCTCTCTCTCTCTCTCTCTCTCTCTCTGCCCACTACTTGCTGTCCATATCCTACCTAGTCAGACCTACACTGTTCCAATATCCATTTCTCTGTTCTCAATTGTTGATGACTGATGATAACAACCAAACCCGCCCCCCTCCACACCCCGGATTGTAAATAATGTAAATATTTCAATGTGATTATCTTGTGTGATGACTGTATTATGATGATAGTATATATCTGATAGTATATATCTGTATCATGAATCAATTTAAGTGGACCCCGACCTAAACAAGTGTGAAAAACTTATTGGGGTGTTACCATTTAGTGGTCAATTGTACGGAATATGTACTTCACCGTGCAACCTACTAATAAAAGTCTCAATCAATCAATCAATCAACATCAGGAGGTTACAGGCAACTACCAAGCTGACCTCGGAGACCATCATTGAGCTGCAATACGCCGATGATTGTGCCCTGGTTTCTCATACACCAGAGGCTCTGCAAAACATCCTCTCGGCAGCTGTAACTGCATATACCAGAATGGGACTGACGATCAACACCCAGAAGACAGAGGTACTCTGTCAGTCCAGTGCTGACCTCCCACAAAACCCCACAATAACCCTCACAGCAGCAGGGCAACAGCTGCTCACGGTGCCCACCTTCAAATACCTGGGGAGCATAATGTCTGACACCTGTTCAATGGATGACGAGATCCAGAACCGCCACAAGCAAGCATCAGCATCTTTTGGTCGTCTAAGGAGAAGGGTTTTTCAGAACAGCAACCTCAAACTCCACACCAAAGTGCTGGTCTACAGAGCAGTATGCATCACTGCATTACTGTACGGATGTGAGGCATGGACTATCTACAGCCGCCATCTGAGAAGCCTGGAGACCTTCCATGTAAGATGTCTGCAGAAGATCCTTGGCATCACATGGAAGGACAGAAGTGCTGGAGAGGGCAGGCAGCTGCAGCGTGGAGTCCATCATGACCCAACATCAACTCAGGTGGTTGGGGCATGTCATCCGAATGCCCAGCCATAGACTCCCACGCAGAATCCTCTATGGTCAGTTACACCTAGGCCAATGCAGTGCTGGTGGGCAGAAGAAGCGGTTCAAAGACCACACTGAAGAGATGCCAGATCAACCCCTCTTCACTGGAGGAACTTGCTTCCTGCCGAGACCTCTGGCGCTCCCACTCCTCACAGGGAGTGGATTATATAGAGGAACAGCGCACACAACACCGTGCAGCAAAGCGTGTGAAGAGGCATGCTCGCCAAGCCACCCCTGCTCCCCCCAGCACCTCCTTCACATGCCCGGTCTCTAACCGCATCTGTGGATCCAGGATCGGACTGTTCAAACATCAGCAGACTCATAAATAAAAGAAGATGGTCATCACCGAATCGATGGACAACCATAAGCAAGTAAGCAAGCAAGTGTGCGCTTAGGCGCTTGTGTGTGTGACGCCGGGTGGAGAGGACCCAACTGCAGCCAAGGTGCTAACAAACTTCATAAGGTATTGTTCTTTTCAATTGGACTGCAACTAACTTTTTTCTTTTTTTTAGCCACAGACGACACAACCTTGAAGATGGAAGACAACATTTACCTGACAGAGTGAGTGTCATAGAAATATGTGGACACTTAAATAGGTCTACGTCCTGTTATGCCAGTTACACCAGGTCTACTTCCTGTTATCATGCCAGTTACACCAGGTCTACTTCCTGTTATCATGCTAGTTACACCAGGTCTACTTCCTGTTATCATGCTAGTTACACCAGGTCTACTTCCTGTTATCATGCCAGTTACACCAGGTCTACTTCCTGTTATCATGCCAGTTACACCAGGTCTACTTCCTGTTATCATGCCAGTTACACCAGGTCTACTTCCTGTTGTCATGCCAGTTACACCAGGTCTACGTCCTGTTATGTCAGTTACACCAGGTCTACTTCCTGTTATCATGCCAGTTACACCAGGTCTACTTCCTGTTATCATGCCAGTTACACCAGGTCTACTTCCTGTTATCATGTCAGTTACACCAGGTCTACTTCCTGTTATCATGCCAGTTACACCAGGTCTACTTCCTGTTATCATGTCAGTTACACCAGGTCTACTTCCTGTTATCATGCCAGTTACACCAGGTCTACTTCCTGTTATCATGCCAGTTACACCAGGTCTACTTCCTGTTATCATGTCAGTTACACCAGGTCTACTTCCTGTTATAATGTCAGTTACACCAGGTCTACTTCCTGTTATCATGTCAGTTACACCAGGTCTACTTCCTGTTATCATGTCAGTTACACCAGGTCTACTTCCTGTTATCATGTCAGTTACACCAGGTCTACTTCCTGTTATTATGTCAGTTACACCAGGTCTACTTCCTGTTATCATGTCAGTTACACCAGGTCTACTTCCTGTTATGATGTCAGTTACACCAGGTCTACTTCCTGTTATCATGTCAGTTACACCAGGTCTACTTCCTGTTATCATGCCAGTTAGATTAAGTCTACTTCCTGTTATCATGCCAGTTAGATCAAGTCTACTTCCTGTTATCATGCCAGTTAGATCAAGTCTACTTCCTGTTATCATGCCAGTTAGATCAAGTCTACTTCCTGTTATCATGTCATTTTGTCCTCTCAGATCAACATGGCTGACGGTCTGCGTCGTCCTGAGCGCCGTGCTGCTGCTGTGTTGCCGGCGGTGCCTCAGCATGGCGATCACGCTGACCTGCCACCATCTACGGCGCCGCTGCCCTGGAGGAGTCCAGGAGAGAGTTTAGGGATAATGGACTCTGGAGTTGACATGACTTGAATCTTCTGGTGGAAAAAAAGGTAAAACCTGACTTGGTTTTTAAATACTGTCAGTTTTTTTTAAAAATTTAAATTCATTGCCATAAAGTCTGCATCTAATGTACGTTTGTGTTAATAAGCACAAGAATTTAAAGTAAACTATTTGTACTTCAATGTGTGCCATATAGTTATTAGGGATGCAACAGTATCGCAGATCCCAAATGGTGTCTAACACGGCAGTAAAACGGCTGATCAAACAAAACAGAAGTCATCAGCAATTTTCGAAACATGTTAATTCTGTACAAATATTTACAATATTTTCTGGTATATAAGTCGCACCCACTAAATTTTAGGGTAATTCCCCCCATATATTAGCCGCACCGGACTATAAGTGGCAGATACATACGTTGTGAAATGAGTTATTTACACAGAAATATTCTGTAAATGTTTATTTACATACCTTTAATTATTTCCAAATGGTGTCTGTAACAGGGCAGTAAAACGGCTAATCAAACAAAACAGAAGTCATCGGCAATTTTCTAAACATGTTCATTTCTCTACAAATATTTACAATATTTTCTGGTACATAAGTCACACCCACTAAATTTCAGGGTAATTCCCCCCATATATTAGCTGCAACAGGCTATAAGTGGCAGATATATACGTTGTGAAATGAATTATTTACACAGAAATATTCTGTAAACCTTTAATTGTTTCCAAACGGTGTCTGTAACACGGCAGTAAAACGGCTGATCAAACAAAACAGAAGTCATCGCCAATTTTCTAAACATGTTCATTTCTGTACAAATATTCACAATATTTTCTGGTATATAAGTCACACCCATTAAATTTCAGGGTAATTCCCCCCATATATTAGCCACAACAGACTATAAGTCGCAGATGTATACGTTGTGAAATTAGTTATTTACACAAAAATATTCTGTAAATGTTTACTTACATACCTTTATTTGTTTCCAAACGGTGTCTGTAAAACGGCTGATCAAACAAAACAGAATTAATCGCCAGTTTTCTAAACGTGTTAATTGCTGTACAAATATTTGCAATATTTTCTGGTATATAAGTCGCACCCACTAAATTTTAGGGTAATTCCGCCCCATATATTAGCCGCAAGAGACTTTAAGTGGCAGATATATATGTTGTGAAATGAGTTATTTACACAGAAATATTCTGTAAATGTTTATTTACATACCTTTAATTATTTCCAAACGGTGTCCATAACAGGGCAGTAAAACGGCTAATCAAACAAAACAGAAGTCATCGGCAGCGCTTTGAGTATCTAATAATAGAAAAGCGTGGTATAAAATCTAATCCATTATTATTATTATTTTCTAAACATGTTAATTTCTGTACAAATATTTACAATATTTTCTGGTATATAAGTCGCACCCACTAAATTTTAGGGTAATTCCCCCCATATATTAGTCGTAACAGACTTGCTTGTATACCAGAAAATATTGTAAATATTTGAACAGAAATCCACATGATTATGATTTATAATCATGTGGATTTCTGTTCAAATATTTACAATATTTTCTGGTATACAAGCCACACCCACTAAATTTTAGGGTAAATAAATAATTTCACAACATATACATCTGTGACTTATAGTCAACAGGTTTCCTCCGGCCCACCAGATGAGTTTGCCAAGTATAAAAATGAGCTGACATTTTTGAATGAAAGAAACCGCTGTTTCTAAATGTGTCCACTGGATGTCGCCAGAGCTATTTTTGGTGTGCCCTATCACAGTGTTTTTCAACCACTGTGCCGTGGCACACTAGAGATACAGTCTGGTGTGCCGTGGGAGATTCTCTAAATACACCTATTTGGGTTAAAAATATTTTTTGCAAACCAGTAATTATAGTCTGCAAATGATGTGTTGTTGTTGAGTGTCGGTGCTTAGTAACCATGTAATACTCTTCCATATCAGTAGGTGGCAGCAGGTATAATTGCTTAGTAGATGTCGGGAAACAGCGGGAGGCAGGGTGCGGGTAAAAAGGTGTCTAATGCTTAAACCAAAAATAAACAAAAGGTGAGTGCCCCTAAGAAAATGCATGTGTCAAGACTTGGACTTTGGCTTGGTTTGTTCTCCCGAGGTGCAAGTGAATTGGACTGGTCATGGCGTGAAGGTAAATACATTTTTAATAATAACACTCAAAAGAACAAAAGGCGCGCTCAAGGCGGATGTACAAACTTGACTAATGAAAACAAAAGACTTGCACGGGGGCAAAAAACTATGAACAATAAAAAAACACTAACTGTGGCAATAATAAACAAACTTACTCGGCATGGACATGAAGTGCGCAGAGGTGGACAGAGTGTGACAGGGGGCATAAATGCGAGGATGTCGTCAGGACGAACAACAGAAAATGAATGAACTTAAATACTATGGACATGATTAGTGAAAGCAGGTGCGTGACTCAAAACGTGAAACAGGTGCGTGACGTGACAGGTGAAAACTAATGGTTGCTATGGTGACAAACAAGAGTGCACAATGAGTCCAAACGTGGTGAAACTAATGGGTAATCATGCAAACAAGACAAGGGAGTGAAAAGCCAGAAACTAAACAAAACATGACTTAAAACAAAACATGATTACACAGACATGACAGCATTAAAGCTTAGGGAAGGCTGTGCAGAACGAAACTAAAACTGAACTGGCTACAAAGTAAACAGAAAGAGAATGCTGGACGACAGCAAAGACTTACTGTTGAGCAAAGACGGCGTCCACAAAGTACAGGTGGTCAGGGAGAGCGTTCCACAGACTGGGAGCGGGTAAGTAAGTTATGAAATGTTTGACAAAAAAAGTTCACACCTAAAATCAGGACTTTTTCTATTAATGTATTTTCCCCAGTGGTAATATTCCATAATTTAAAATTTATCGCAGGAAAATGATATTTATATCACTGGAATTGTCTTTACAAGACCTGTCTGTTTTTATAATTTGGCACTTTCAACGCTAGTTTCACCAATTTAATCAATTAAAAATACACCGTAACTGTCAAACCTCTTTTTCTGTGTTTTTTTGTTTTTGTTTAGCAAGCATTTTTACAAGCTTTTTTAAAACATTTTTTTTTACTTTTATTTAATTATTTTTTTTTCTTTATTGTTACAAGCTTTGATACCAAACTTTTTAAAATGGGCTAACTGTCACGTTCAAACACTGAGGACATCTATTAAACAAGACAAAAGGCAAGGAATCAAACAGAGACAGAATTCAATTTGGACTCAATATTGAGGAGAGACATGGCCACTGCACTCTCTGTACAGTCCTGCACCACGCTCTGACGAAGAAGGTTTTCGTCTCCTCATTTATTCAGATGTTCAATGTTCACGCACCAACACATGTCACAGCAGGAGTGGGAAGTATGTAAAACAGTCATTGTTTTCGGTCGCTTTGAAGACCAAGGAGAGGATTTCTCGGGCTTGGGCTCTTCCTGGATCCAGCTGGGGCAGGTGTTGGAGGACAATGGATAACCCCTCCCGTCTCCTGACCACAGCAACTTCAAGAGGGCAGCGGGTCGTAAATAGCGTTGACCTCGGTTACCAAATAGTTGGAAGAGAGTTTGTGAAATACTTCGGAGAGAGTTCGTTTAACACTTCAAAGAGAGTTCCTCTGGAAGTTGAGCAGATCCTGCCATCTGTCCGTGTTGAAATCACAGTGGCGTTTCACCAGCCTTCTTCCTCTTGTTAGGCCTCGAAAGACAGCATTCATAATACAACGTTTCTTTTGTGATAACTTACAATTATTCCAACACTAACTATTAAGTAAGTTATGACCTTTTTAACAAAAAGTTCACACCTAAAATCAGGACTTTGTGTATTCATGCGTTTTCCCCAGTTGTAATATTCCATAACTTAATATTTACCACAGGAAAATGATACTTGTATCACTGGAATTGTCTTTACAAGACCTGTCTGTTTTTAAAATGTGGCCCTTTCAATGCTAGTTTCACCAATTTAATCAATTAAAAATACACCGTAACTGTCAATCCAGCGAAGAGAGAGTCAGTCCAGCTAAGTCAGCCGGCCCTGACCAAGTCAAGCCCTGGGTCCTGAAGACTTGCGCTGCTCAGCTAACTGGGATCCTGCACTCCATCTTCAACCTGAGTCTGAAGCTAGAAGGGATACCAGTGCTATGGAAAACATCCTGCATAGTGCCGGTGCCCAAGAAGCCCATCCCATCGGGCTCTAATGACTTCAGACCTGTTGCCCTGACGTCCCAGGTCATGAAGGTCCTCGAGAGACTTGTGCTGGATCAGCTGAGACCACTGGTGGCTCCTTCCCTGGATCCTCTACAGTGATACACTGTGAGGATCATGTTTTTTGATTTCTCCAGTGCCTTTAACACCATTCAGCCAATTCTGATGAGTGACAAGTTGGGTGTCAGTTCATCCATGGTCTCCTGGATCACTGATTACTTGTCTGACAGGCCCCAGTTTGTGCGACTGGGGAGCTCCCTGTGGGATACTGTGGTCAGTGGTGTAGGTGCTCCACAGGGGACCGTCCTGTCTCCTTTCCTGTTCACCCTGTACACCTCAGACTTCCAGTATACAGTGGGGCAAAAAAGTATTTCGTCAGCCACCGATTGTGCAAGTTCTCCCACTTAATATGATGACTGAGGTCTGTATTTTTCATCATAGGTACACTTCAACTGTGAGAGACAGAATGTGAAAAAAAAATCCAGGAATTCACATTGTAGGAATTTTAAAGAATTTATTTGTAAATTATGGTGGAAAATAAGTATTTGGTCACTTCAAACAAGGAAGATCTCTGGCTCTCACAGACCTGTAACTTCTTCTTTAAGAAGCTCTTCTGTCCTCCACTCGTTACCTGTATTAATGGCACCTGTTTGAACTCGTTATCTGTATAAAAGACACCTGTCCACAGCCTCAAACAGTCAGACTCCAAACTCCACTATGGCCAAGACCAAAGAGCTGTCGAAGGACACCAGGAAAAGAATTGTAGACCTGCATCAGACTGTGAAGAGTGAATCTACAATAGGCAAGCTGCTTGGTGTGAAAAAATCAACTGTGGGAGCAATTATCAGAAAATGGAAGACACACAAGACCACTGATAATCTCCCTCGATCTGGGGCTCCACGCAAGATCTCATCCCGTGGGGTCAAAATGATCATGAGAACGGTGAGCAAAAATCCCAGAACCACACGGGGGGACCTGGTGAATGACCTGCAGAGAGCTGGGACCAAAGTAACAAAGGTTACCATCAGTAACACACTACGCCGACAGGGAATCAAATCCTGCAGTGCCAGACGTGTCCCCCTGCTTAAGCCAGTGCATGTCCAGGCCCGTCTGAAGTTTGCCAGAGAGCACATGGATGATACAGCAGAGGATTGGGAGAATGTCATGTGGTCAGATGAAACCAAAATAGAACTTTTTGGTATAAACTCAACTCGTCGTGTTTGGAGGAAGAAGAATACTGAGTTGCATCCCAAGAACACCATACCTACTGTGAAGCATGGGGGTGGAAACATCATGCTTTGGGGCTGTTTTTCTGCTAAGGGGACAGGCTTACTGATCCGTGTTAAGGAAATAATGAATGGGGCCATGTATCGCGAGATTTTGAGCCAAAACCTCCTTCCATCAGTTAGAGCTTTGAAGATGAAAGCTTCCAGCATGACAATGATCCCAAACACACCGCCCGGGCAACGAAGGAGTGGCTATGTAAGAAGCATTTGAAAGTCCTGGAGTGGCCTAGCCACTCTCCAGACCTCAACCCCATAGAAAATCTGTGGAGGGAGTTGAAAGTCTGTGTTGCTCGGCAACAGCCCCAAAACATCACTGCTCTCGAGAAGATCTGCATGGAGGAATGGGCCAAAATACCAGCTATTGTGTGTGCAAACCTGGTAAAGACCTATAGTAATCGTTTGACCTCTGTTATTGCCAACAAAGGTTATATTACAAAGTATTGAGTTGAATTTTTGTTATTGACCAAATACTTATTTTCCACCATAATTTACAAATAAATTCTTTAAAATTCCTACAATGTGAATTCCTGGACTTTTTTTTTCACATTCTGTCTCTCACAGTTGAAGTGTACCTATGATGAAAATTACAGACCTCTGTCATCATTTTAAGTGGGAGAACTTGCACAATCGGTGGCTGACTAAATACTTTTTCACCCCACTGTAGTTTCCGGTCCTGCCACCTGCAGAAATACTCTGACGACTCTGCTGTGGTCGGGTGTATCAGAGAGGGACGGGAATTGGAGTACAGGACACTGATCGCTGACTTTGTGGAGTGGTCTCAGGCCAACCATCTGGTCCTTAATGTGGACAAAACCAAGGAGCTGGTCATCGACTTCAAGAAGAGAGTGACCCCGGTGGAGCCCATCAAGATCCAGGGCCAGGAGGTGGCAGTAGTGGAGCAGTACAAGTACCTGGGAGTCCACTTGAACAGCAGACTGGACTGGAAGGACAACTGCAAAGCTGTTTACAAGAAGGGCCTGAGCAGACTCTGTTTCCTGAGGAAGCTTAGGTCCTTTTGTTGGAGATCTGTTATCAGTCTGTTGTGGCCAGTGCCCTGTACTTTGCAGTGGTTTGTTGGGGGAGCAGCACCAGCAAAATGGACTCAAACCGGATTGATAAACTGATCCGGAAAGCCGGCCAAACTATTGGCACGCAGTTGGAGACATTTGTGTCAGTGAGGGACAGAAGGACACTGGACTAACTGCTGGCTATCACAATCCTGCCCACCCACACCACCTGACAATTAAGGGACAGCGGAGTTCATACCCCAACAGGCTCCTTCAACTTCCTTCCCGCACTGTGCGATTCAAGAACTCCTTCATTCCACACTCCATCCAGCTGTATAATCACTCGCCGTACAGCAATAGATGACATCTGCTTATTACCTGACACCTGACATGTTAGCTACTTCTCTTTCTTTATAATGTTTATAATGTCTATTTTCTATTTCCTGCTGGATCTACTCTCTGTTTTATGCTGCTGCTCTCACATATACTGTATATACTGTAATATTGTACATGGTCATTGGTATATATTGTATATATGTTATTGACATAATATAATATATCTGTATATTAGAGATGCGCGGATAGGCAATTATTTCATCCGCAACCGCATCAGAAAGTCGTCAACCATCCGCCATCCACCCGGTCTAACATTTAATCAGAACCGCACCCGCCCGTTGTTATATATCTAATATCGACGATGCAAGGCATTAGTGAGGTTATAAAGCTTTTGCCTGTTAAAGAAAGGAGACTGATCCAATGCAGCACAGACATTCGCGTGCCACGCTGTCACGGCCCAGACGCACACCAGTGCGCAATCATATGGGAGCCGCGCTGAGCGCACCTCCAAGCGCGTCTCGCTGCCGGCGACGGCCGGGTATGGGCCCGACGCTCCAGCGCCATCCATTTTCAGGGCTAGTTGATTCGGCAGGTGGGTTGTTACACACTCCTTAGCGGGTTCCGACTTCCATGGCCACCGTCCTGCTGTCTATATCAACCAGGGTGAGCCCCACCCCTTTCGTGAGCGCACTGCGCGCGGAGTGACCCCTGTTACGCGCCCCCGGCAACAGGGGTGGCGGGCAGGTAAGCTGCGCGGGCGGAGTGACCCCTGTTACGAGCCCCCGGCCACGGGGGTGGCGGGCAGGTAAGCTGCTTACCTGCTGCGCGTGACGCCGGCCGCGGCTACGGCGGACGAGGCGGGGTGTCGGTGCGGTGGGCGCGGTGGTGACCCTGGACGTGCGTCGGGCCCTTCTCGCGGATCGCCTCAGCTACGGCTCCCGGTGGGGCCCTCTCGGGGGAAGGGGCCTCGGTCCCGGACCCCGGCGAGGCGTCCCTTCTCCGCTCCGTAAAAGTGTCCATCTCTTTTTTTTTTTTTCTTCTTCTGTTGTGGCATATGCTGCAGGTGCCTGCTCGTTTTTCGTATGTGGGTAACAACATTTAACTATGTATATATATTTACCAATTGGTTTAACTGCCACCCGCAAAATAAATAAAAAATAAATAAATAAAATCTAATTTTTTTTTATTTCAACCGCCCGACCCGACCCGCGCGCGGATAAAATCTTTTTTTTTATTTTTATATCAACCGCCCGAACCGCGGATAATCCGCGGACTTCGCGGTTGTGTCCGCAAACCGCGCATCTCTACTGTATATATATTATTCTGTACACATATTATGTATATATTCGTATATTTGTTAGATTTTTTATCGCTATATTAGTCTATTTATACCTGCCTTGTCCTTTCCATCCTTACACTTTCCATCATTGTAACTGAGCTACTGTGTTTCATTAAAGTTTGTCTAAGTCTAAGTCTAAACCTCTTTTTCTGTGTGTTTTTTTTTGTTTGGCAAGCATTTTTACAATTTTTTTGAAAACATTTTTTTTTACTTTTAATTGTATTATTTTTCTTTATTGATACAAGCTTTGATAGCAAACTTTTTGAAATGGGCTAACTGTTAAGTAAGTTATGACCTTTTTAACAAAACGTCCACACCTAAAATCAGGACATTGTGTATTAATGCATTTTCCCTTGTTGTAATATTCCATAACTTAATATTTATTACAGGAAAATGATATTTATATCACTGGAATTGTCTTGTTTTTAAAAATCAAGGTTCAAGGTTCAACTTTATTGTCCCCGCGGGGAAATTTGTCTTGGGCACAGTGCATCATTGCTTTCTTAACATACCCAAAAACAACAGAACAAAAACACAAGTACAGACACAACCACAACCATACAACTAACATTTAAACATCAGAACATGGAGCTTGATAGACATAGGTGGCACTTTGATGTAGGCATAAAATCTACAGTATGGAGATAAAGATAAAGTACCAATGTGCATTGCACTAGAGCTCATGGATAAAGTGCTGTGTGCTAAAGTGCTTAGTTCTAAAGTGCTATGTGCTAAAAAAGTGCTATGTGCTAAAAAAGTGCTAACCTATGTATTAAAATTCTATTGCACATTGTTGGTCAGCTTAATGGAGGCTGGGACAAATGATAATTGAAGGCGGTTAGATTTGCATAGTGGGACCCGGAGTCTTCTCCCTGATGGCAGGGTTCCATATTCAGGAAAGAGTGGGTGTTGTGAGTTGGAAATAATTTTCTTAGCTTTTTTCCTAACTGCCTGCTCATAGATGCTCTGTAAAGGCTCATATTCTTTCCTCCCTACGATTTTCATTGCCGTTTTATGCATGCCGGCCAGTTTGCTTTTTAGCTTAACGGTTAGGTTGCCAAACCATGAGGTGATCCCGTATCTAATGATGCTCTCTACAATGGCACGGTAGAAAATCATCATGATGTGGCTGCTTACGCCGTACAATCTTAATCTTCGCAAAAAATATAGCCTCTGTTGCAGTCTATTGCACAGTTTGTCAATATGTGTCTTCCAGCAGAGAAGATTATCAATATGAACCCCTAAATATTTATATGAGGATACCTGGGTGATTTCCTGATTTTTGATGACCACTGGCTCATGGTCAGTCACTTTCCTCGGATCCAAAACCATTTCCTGTGTCTTGGTCACATTTAAAATAAGATGGTTAGTGTCACACCACCTAATAAATAGGTCTATCTCGTCTTGGTACACAGAGGGGTCCGTATCCTTGTGTAGAAGGCTTAGGAGCACGGTATCGTCCGCAAATTTGCATCTGCCTATTACCTGACACCTGACATGTTAGCTACTTCTCTTTCTTTATAATGTTTATAATGTCTATTTTCTATTTCCTGCTGGATCTACTCTCTGTTTTATGCTGCTGCTGTCACATATACTGTATATACTGTAATATTGTACATGGTCATTGGTATATATTGTATATATGTTATTGACATAATATAATATATCTGTATATATATTATACTGTACACATATTATGTTGCGTTTTGGACCAGTTGTTCCTCCCAGGGAATTCAAGTCACAATTCGCTCCCAAGCTCTTTACGACACTTTAAAGCTGAGTTGAAAAACCACCAGAGACAGAATAGGTATTTTGTTGTATATTCTCAAAGCTTTGCCAATATACATTTTGAGACCAGTCTAACCCTAGAACATTCTATTGCGCCTCCCAAAATGGTCCGTCTTCCCGATCCCACCACCCTCTCTCTCGTCCCATCTCTGTAGACAAAACAAATGCTAGTCAAAACACATTCCAAAGAACTCAAGGTTAACACACACAGTTTACTTGCAGACAGAGCAGCAAGAGAAGAAATGGAAAACACGAGCTGTTTTCAAATATGACTATGAAATAAAAGAAGTACAACTTAAATTCGGATATATGTAAATATCTGCCTCCGACAACACATATTATGTATATATTCGTATATTTGTTAGATTTTTTTATTGCTATATTAGTCTATTTATACCTGCCTTGTCCTTTCCATCCTTACACTTTCCATCATTGTAACTGAGCTACTGTGTTTCATTAAAGTTTGTCTAAGTCTAAGTCCAAACCTCTATTTCTGTGTTATTTTTTTTGTTTAGCAAGCATTTTTACAAGTTTTTTGAAAACATTTTTTTACTTTTAATTGTATTATTTTTCTTTATTGATACAAGCTTTGATAGCAAACTTTTTGAAATGGGCTAACTGTTAAGTAAGTTATGACCTTTTTAACAAAACGTCCACACCTAAAATCAGGACATTGTGTATAGGGCAGGGCCGACATCCGGGCAACTGAGCTACATACGGGTTCTTCGAGCCATAGCAACCTGACTGGCGTTGAAAACAAACCGTCGCCATTACTCTTTAACCTGTCGACCTGCGCTGATTAAACTCGTCATTCTGCCTCCAAAATGCCAAAAAACGGTGTTGTTTTTGGTTGTGCAAACCACAACTGGAAACAGGGAAAACAAAGGTCGTATTTTGTTCTGCCAAAGCGTGCTAAAAGCCCACAGAGACGAGACAAATGGCTCGCAGCTTTACACCGGGAAAACGAGGACGGTTCTCACCGGAGTCCCCCAAAATCCCGGGTCGTGTGTTCGGATCACTTCGTTTCTGGTAAATATAAGGAACAAAAATCCACCTTCTTAACCACAACTTGGCTATACCGTCCATGCTAATGTTGAACCCGTTGAATTTTTACTGAATAACGTTCGACAGCTGAAGTTGTTGTTGTTGCACAACAATAACATACGGTATAAAGGCTATTTCCAGTAATTCAGCAAATAATAAATCATAATACTGAACTGAATTTGAATGAGCTCTCTACAGATATAATAAATATACAGATACTGGTAGCCACCGTGTCATCCTTATTATCATTTATCAACATACCTTGGGTGATTTAACCATTTTTATGTGATTTATTCGTTATATAACAACCGAAGCTAACAACCGACCTGGTGCGCTTGTGAGGTAGACATAAAGATTTCCAAATTCCATGTCCGGCCATTGTGTAGGATTATCAGTCCACGCATCTGCTGGAAGGCGGTAAGGGCAGTCGTTTAATCCAACTACAGAACATTTTAACTCGTATCTTAACCTAGCCTCACTGGAAAGACTATTTACATAATCATACGCTAGTGATGGGTCCGGCAACACCGAAGCATCGGCGCATGCGTGGAGCTCATAGAGTGAAACCCTGTGTCGGTGCGCGTACCGCTTTTAGAAAGTCACGTGACCGATCATGAGCTGTTTTGGTCACGTGACCGATACGCCAACTGTGTCGCACTGACGCCTCCTCTGTGCCCTGTGAGCGGCTCTTTTCTACAGCCGGAGAAATAATAACTAAGAAGAGAAATCGTCTAAAATGTAATACGTCGGACAAACTTTTTTTTAAATTTTTTTTTAATAAAAATGTGTAAAAAAATAAAATTAAAAAAATTCCCGGTCCACAATCATCCACAACACGTTCTCTTAGATTTCCATGTTATGATACATGTTCACATTATTTATTGACTGTATCTAAAAAAGATACAAATATATTTTTATTTAAATGAAGATATGAAATAATCCTAAATGAAATACAATGACTTGGTTTATATTATTGTATATACTAGGGCAGGGGTCACCAACGCGGTGCCCGCGGTCACCAGGTAGCCCGTAAGGACCAGATCAGTCGCCCGCTGGCCTGTTCTAAAAATAGCTCAAAGAGCAGCACTTACCAGTGAGCTGCCTCTATTTTTTAAATGTTATTTATTTACTAGCAAGCTGGTCTCGCTTTGCTCGACGTTTTTAATTCTAAAAGAGACAAAACTCAAATAGAATTTGAAAATCCAAGAAAATATTTTAAAGACTTGGTCTTCACTTGGAATAAGCGGTAGAAAATGGACGGATGGATGGGTCTTCACTTGTTTAATTAAATTCATTTATTTTTTTACTTTGCTTCTTATTACTTTTAGAAATACAATTTTAGAGAAAAAATACAACCTTAAAAATGATTTTAGGATTTTTAATCAAATATACCTTTTTACCTTTTAAATGTATTCCTCTTCTTTCCTGACAATTTAAATCAATTTTCAAGTAAATTTATTTATTTTTCATTGTAAAGAATAATAAATATTTTAGCTTCTGGTTTTTCGACGAAGAATATTTGTGAAACTTATGACTAAAATTAAAAAAAAATATTCTGAAAATCTGTAGAATCAAATTTAAATCTTATTTCAAAGTATTTTGAATTTCTTTTAAAATTTTTGTTCTGGAAAATCTAGAAGAAATACTGATTTGTCTTTGTTAGAAATATAGCTTGGTCCAATTTGTTAAATATTCTAACAAAGTGCAGATTGGATTTTAACCAATTTAAAACATGTCATCAAAATTCTAAAATTTATCTTAATCAGGAAAAATTACTAATTATGTTCCATAAATTATTTTTAATTCAAATTAGCTAGTTTTTCTCTTCTTTTTGTCGGTTGAATTTTGAATTTTAAAGAGCCGAAATTGAAGATAAACTATGTTTCAAAATTTTATTTTAGTTTTTTTCGTTTTCTCCTCTTTTAAACCGTTCAATTAAGTGTTTTTTTTCATCATTTATTCTCTACAAAAAACCTTCCGTAAAAGGAAAAAAAAAATGTACGACAGAATGACAGACAGAAATACTCATTTTTTAATATATATACACATTTATTTATTTAGCTATTCTTGTTTAAATCACACTTACGTGTAACTTACAAATGACAATATATTTATTTATTCAAGTGTGTATCAAACTGGTAGCCCTTCGCATTAATCAGTACCCAAGAAGTAGTTTTTGGTTTGGTGACCCCTGTACTAGGGCATAAAATCAGTGTCAGTTAAATCGGTCCATAGGTTGCCTGTAGGGATTTTTAATGTCCAGCAGGTGCCAGTATTTAGTGACACAGTATCGACACAGTATCAATACAGTTTTGCAATGTGTCGAAACGCTTCATGACGCCTCATCAACCCATCTCTATCATACGCCATTTAGAACAGTTTAAAATGCCGTGAAACCTCGTTAAATGCCTTTTCTGTCAATGCTGTGTTCGCTGTGAGCTGGTTTGTTTTCAACTAATTCAATATGGCGACCGGTTGCTAGGGGATTGGCAGGCGGAAGTGATGTAGGTCCGCCCTCGCCTATTAATGCATTTTCCCTTGTTGTAATATTCCATAACTTAATATTTATCACAGGAAAATGATATTTATATCACTGGAATTGTCTTGTTTTTAAAAATGTGGCACTTTTGCTATTTGGCTTAAGAATTGGGAGGAATTTAAGGGTATCACTCGTTTCGGTCGGGTTCATAAGCTCTCCCTGTATGCTGACGATCTTCTGTTGTTCGTTTCAGACCCCTCATCCTCGCTTCCCCATATACTATCGATTCTGGATCAGTTCGGTCGTTTGTCAGGGTACAAACTGAATATTCAGAAAAGCGAACTATTTTTTGTGAATAATTCGGCAAGGTCACTCCCGCGCTCACAATTCCCCTTTAAGATCTCGGAGGAAGGATTTAAATACTTGGGTGTGTTCGTCTCGAATTCTCCCACAGAGCTGTTCCGGAAAAACTTTCAAGCACTGTTGGACAAATGTAAATCGGACTTGTCCAGGTGGGCTGCCCTCCCCCTATCCCTAGTTGGCCGCATTAACCTCATAAAAATTATTTTACTTCCGAAATTTTTATATCTCTTTCAGCACATCCCTATATGTCTCAACAAATCATTTTTTGTTGGCCTTGATCAACAACTTCTTGCTTTCATTTGGCAAAACAGGCCAGCCCGCCTTGGGAAAGCCACTCTACAGCTCCCTAAGGCGGAGGGTGGTCTAGCACTTCCAAACTTTAGAAACTATTTCTGGGCCTGCAATATTAATAAACTTCTGTACTGGGTCCATTGCGACTCCCCAGCCGCCTGTCCACCTTGGGCTCACATAGAGGTGGCATCGTCTAATGGTTCCCTGCACGCGGTGATTTGCTCACAGCTACCATTATGTTCATTGGGGACCTCCCTAAACCCAGTTGTTAAAAATACCATTAAAATTTGGACTCAATTTAGGAAACATCACGGCTTGCACAAGGCTTCCAGCGGTGCTCCGATTTTGAACAATCCCGCCTTTCTCCCTGCCTGCTCTGATTCTGCGTTTCGAACTTGGTCGACTAACGGACTTAAAATTCTCAATGACCTGTACCACGACGGAGTGTTCTCTTCCTTCGCTTCTCTGTCAACAAGATACAATCTGCCTAATACTCATTTCTTTCGATACCTCCAAACAAGGCATTTTATTAAAAAACAATTTCCTCATTTTCCCAACCGCCCCCCAGAAGCAGAAATCGATCGGTTTCTCTCCTTTGACTCTGACCAACGACGTTTAATATCTGTCATATATAATGAAATCGGCCTTCTGAATCCACTTAGTACTTCACCTGTCAGAGAATCATGGGAACATGACTTTGGAGCACCTATACCTGACGGGAGGTGGAGGGAGGCTTTGAGGCTGGTACATTCATCGTCCATATGCGCTAGGCATGGCCTAATACAATGTAAGGTATTACATAAAGCACATTTCACCAATGCTAGACTGGCTAAAATATACCCCAACCATAGCGACACTTGTAACCGCTGTAGACAATCCCCAGCTGACCATTTGCATATGTTCTGGACGTGCCCAAAACTCTCAAGTTTTTGGTCGGCTATTTTCGACACTGTTGGGCAGGCCCTCGATAGGACAATAACACCCAGCCCGCTGACTGCCCTTTTTGGCGTTCCCCAGGTGGACGGTTTACCTGCAACCGCTCGTCATGTCATTGTGTTAACGACTCTGCTGGCTAGGCGTACAATTCTTTTTAAATGGAAGCTTGCGTCTCCGCCGAGCCATAACAGTTGGATACAAGATGTCTTGCGGTGTCTCCAGTTAGAGAAGCTTCGGTTCTCCCAAAAAGGATCTGTGTCATCTTTCCATAAAACTTGGGGGCCCCTCCTAGACCTTATTAGAGACAAGCTTGACATCACCCCAAGCGATTCGAGTAACACAACTTAGACAGAGCTGACCGCTAAAACCCCCCCCCCCGACCCTCACTCCCTGTGTTTATTTACTTTTACATTTTATTTTTATATATTTTTATTTTATTTTTTTTGCACATCTTATGTAGTATTTATTTATTTATTTACCTTATTAATTTTTTGTTTATCTTTAATATATTTGTTAGATTGAATCTAAGTTTGCATATATTCATGTGTGTCTGTATTTGTTGTGGGCACTAGGTGACAATTACCTTGGGAATTAAAGTGGGTGGGTACTGTAAGGGGTGGGGTTTACTATGTTACATATTGTAAAATGTGCAGATGCCTCAACTTGTTGTTGCCATGATCCATTATACTGTACTGTCTGCAAAATTCAATAAAAATATTTGAAAAAAAATAAATAAAAAATGTGGCACTTTAAACGCTAGTTTCACCATCCATCCATCCATCCATTTTCTACCGCTTGTCCTGTTCGGGGTCGCTATAGCCAATTTCATCAATTAAAAATACACTGTAATTGTACAGTCTCTTTTTTGTTTTGTTTTACAAGCTTTACGAAAAAAAATCCCTCATTATTTTTTATTTTAAGGGGACAATTTTTCTTTTTTTTGTGGCTCACTACCACCATTACTGCACAGGAAAAAGCAGCAAGTGCTTCTTCTTCTGCTGATGAATGATTCCGGTTGATGCCGCCACCCAGTGGCGACATTGTGTAACATTTTATTTAACAGTACTGTTTTTTTTCCTTTCACATTTCTTTTCCTTCCCCTAAGTTAGTTGTTCACGCTGCTTGCATGTGTGTTGTACATACGATTAGCATTAGATTGAATTATTTAAATGTATTTAATTATTAATCGTGTGATAAGGTCGGCTCGTTCATTATGTTCTCGGGGCTTTCATTTTGGTACTCCATTTCCGGTCGGCAACCGGAAATGATGAGTCGTAAAGTCATGCGCCGTAAATGTAAGGAAAGTTTTGACAGTTTGGTCAACAAACTTCAACGTCTGAAGGCTCGATGAAGGATTTAGTTGTGTGCTTTCTGTTGTTTGTCACTGCTCGGCAGTCCATGACCGAAGAACTCAGGTACAATTCCGCCGAGCTAACAGTATTAGAAGTTGCGAGAGGATATATATATTTTATATTCAAATATCTGACTTTATATACAATATACTCACTTCCGCTTTGAACAAACTCTCCCGCCACAAAGCTAACAACATTTGGTAAAACTGCGCCAAACATCTAAAGTGTATTTAAAAGTCTGACAAATATCTTTTAAGTTGATCGATTCGCACACTGATGTTTGGACCTTGTTGCTTGTTTGGTGACTCGAGTGATCAGACATGTTTACTCACATTTGATGCTTCTCTTAACGCTAGTTTCACCATTTAGTCGATTAAAATACACCCTAACCGTCAAACCTCATTTTTTTTCTGTTTCTTTGTTTAGCAAACTTTTTTTTTTAATATTGGTACTTTTTTAAATTTTATTATTTTTTACTTTTTTTTCTTTCTTGGTACAAGCTATGATGCCAACCTTTTTAAAATGGGTTAACTATTAAGTAAGTTATGACATTTTTAACAAAAAGTTCACACCTAAAATCAGAACTTTGTATATTAATGCGTTTTGCCCAGTTTTAATATTCAATAATTTAATATTTATCACTGGAAAATAATACTTATTTTCAGGCCCGGCCCTAACCAATCTGGCGCCCTAGGCAAGATTTTAGGTGGCGCCCCCCCACATCGGCAGTGAAGTGTATATACTCACAAGAAACCGAATAGCTTTGTCTTTGACCTTTTTTTTTACTTACAACTATACCTAATACATACTTGCCAACCTTGAGAGCTCCGATTTCGGGAGGTGGGGGGGTGGAGGGTGGGGGGCGTGGTCGGGGTGGGTTGGGGGCGTGGTTAAGAGGGGGAGTATATTGACAGCTAGAATTCACCAAGTCAAGTATTTCATACATATATACATATATATATATATATATATATATATATATATATATATATATATCTACATCCTGAAAATATGCAAACAAAACTGTGTTTGGATAATTGATACTTCAAACTTGCATAAATAAATCTTAAGGAATATAACATAACTTGGCTTCTGAGAGCTTCAAAATGTAATGAATAAAATGCTAAAGTTGTTGATAAACAAGCAATTATTTTAATAATTAAATATGGTCATTTTAAATGAATTATTATGATAATATAAAATTAATTATTTCAAATATGTTGGATGTATAAGGAGTCAGAAAAAATACAAAAAAAATACAATTAATTTTGATGTTTTTAGCAAAATATAGTAAACTTTTTTATTTTTTTATTTTTATTTTTAAAAAATTATTAAATATATTTATTTTTAGGTAAGATAAACATAATATTACAATTTGTCTCTAGTCTGGATGATTTAGTTCTTGTCACCTTGAAAAAAGGCTGTCCTCACTCAGGTCCGCATGGAGCTGGAGGGGGCGTGGCCTCCAGCTCCGAGATTTTCGGGAGAATATTTGTCCCGGGAGGTTTTCGGGAGAGGCGCTGAATTTCGGGAGTCTCCCGGAAAATTCGGGAGGGTTGGCAAGTATGACCTAATATATAAAGGGGTGGAAAAGTGACTATTACCTGCAGGGCAAACATTAGCTAACCAGAAGGCAATAACAATGTAAACAAAAAACACCTGCTTAAAAGATCTAATACAAATGTCCCTGAGGAATGTAAGGTGGGAGTACTGTAATTACCTAACGTTACATTATTATTTTCCATAACAATTTAGCCCCCTCCACAATATTAACCCGACGTTAAAACAGAACTAGCTATTTATTGATTAGCAATTGCCGAATCATGTAACATTAGCTTAATGCTAAAAAGCCAGGTTACTATCACAATCTGTAACAGACAAATAATTTCGGCTAACGTTACCTACCTGCTAACTCTGTCTTTTCTCGTTTCTCCTCCTCTTCTTTTCTCTTTTTTCTTCCCTGGGCACCTGACAGTTTTGGCATCTTGTGTTGATTTTTTGATGTGGTGACGTCCAAAAAGAGTCATTAAACGGGAAGGGAGGGGGCGCACCGTGCGGGGGGAGGAGGGGGGGGGGGGGGCGTAATGTTGTAACAAATAATATTTCTATTAAATAGGCTTTACTTTGCATTTTAATTAACGTGGGATTATTTTTTGTATTTAGAAATAATAGTACCAACTTCCTTTTTTTTTTTTTTTTCTCCAACATTTGTGGCACTGGCGTGGCGCCCCCTGATGGACGGCGCCCTTAGCATTTGCCTATACGGCCTATGCCACGGGCCGGCCCTGGTACAAGCTATGATGCCAACCATTTTAAAATGGGTTAACTATTAAGTAAGTTATGACATTTTTAACAAAAAGTTCACACCTAAAATCAGGACTTTGTATATTAATGCGTTTTGCCCAGTTTTGATATTCAATAAGTTATTATTTATCACTGGAAAATAATACTTATATCACTGGAATTGTTTTTACAAGACCTGTCTGTTTTTATAATTTGGCATTTTCAACGCTAGTTTCCCCAATGTAATCAAATAAAAATGCACCGTAACTCATACTTGCCAACCTTGAGACCTCCGATTTCGGGAGGTGGGGGCTGGGGGGCGTGGTCGGGGGTGGGGCGGGGGGCGTGGTTGGGGGCGTGGTTAATATATATATATATATATATATATATATATATATATATATATAAGAAATACTTGACTTTCAGTGAATTCTAGCTATATATATATATATATATATATATATATATATATATATATATATATATTTTATTACATATATATATATGTATATATATATATATATATATATAAATACTTGAATCTCAGTGTTCATTTATTTACACATATACACACACATAACACTCATCTACTCATTGTTGAGTTAAGGGTTGAATTGGCCATCCTTGTTCTATTCTCTGTCACTATTTCAGAACACACATATTATACAAATATACATTATAAAATCAATAAGAAAACGGGAGCTCTAATTTGGGAGTCTGAATTAGGATCAGAAGTTCCTATATAAACATTGCGCACTCACGTCGCCTTTTTGTATTGATTACTGCAGCTGTGCACTGGATTCATTCACAAATACAAACTACAACTCACAAACATTTTAAAAGTTAGGCTCCACCATCAGAATGTGTACTTAAACTTATAAAGATCACATGGATATTATTCAGTGAGTTGATTCACCGAAACTAACCTATTATAGAGGAGGGAAAAGCACACAGGACGTTTCGATTGTTCACAGACTGGTCGCTCTCATCAGAATGACAAGACACTTCCGGTCTGCAGGTGATAGCATTCAATTGGGAAGAAACGCCCTACTGCCCCCTACTGACCAATGTGAATACTGATAAATGTGTAATGACAGCTCCAAAAACGAATTCAAACCACAAAATAAAATAAATAAATCAACACAAAAATGTGACACATTATGGGTGGGTCACATATGCATGTACAGTAGATGGCAGTATTGTCCTGTTTAAAAGTGTCACAACATTGCTGTTTACGGCAATGTTGTGAACAGGCTGTCAACACGTCACTCAGGTCCGCATGGAGCTGGAGGGGGCGTGGCCTCCAGCTCCGCCTGAATTTCGGGAGAAAATTTGTCCCGGGAGGTTTTCGGGAGAGGCGCTGAATTTCGGGAGTCTCCCGGAAAATCCGGGAGGGTTGGCAAGTATGCCGTAACTGTCAAGTCTCTTTTTTCTGTTTCTTTCTTTAGCAAGCGTTTTTACAAGCTTTGTAAACTTTTTTTTTTCACTTCTTGTAAAAAAAAATTTCAGGAAATGTTTTCTCTTTTTTTTTTTGGAAATGGTAAATATTAAGACATTTTTGATGATTTGAACAAAAAGTTTGCACCTAAAATCGTGACTTTGTGTGAAAGAAGTTGACCAAAAATGAGTGCGTTTTCCCCGATTTTAATCATCTACAGGTAAAAGCCAGTAAATTAGAATATTTTGAAAAACTTGATTTATTTCAGTAATTGCATTCAAAAGGTGTAACTTGTACATTATATTTATTCATTGCACACAGACTGATGCATTCAAATGTTTATTTCATTTAATTTTGATGATTTGAAGTGGCAACAAATGAAAATCCAAAATTCCGTGTGTCACAAAATTAGAATATTACTTAAGGCTAATACAAAAAAGGGATTTTTAGAAATGTTGGCCAACTGAAAAGTATGAAAATGAAAAATATGAGCATGTACAATACTCAATACTTGGTTGGAGCTCCTTTTGCCTCAATTACTGCGTTAATGCGGCGTGGCATGGAGTCGATGAGTTTCTGGCACTGCTCAGGTGTTATGAGAGCCCAGGTTGCTCTGATAGTGGCCTTCAACTCTTCTGCGTTTTTGGGTCTGGCATTCTGCATCTTCCTTTTCACAATACCCCACAGATTTTCTATGGGGCTAAGGTCAGGGGAGTTGGTTTGGGGTGCCATGTCATCTGCTGGTGTCGGTCCACTCTGTTTCCTGAGATCCAGGGTCAACGCAGCCGTCTACCAGCAAGTTTTAGAGCACTTCATGCTTCCTGCTGCTGACCTGCTCTATGGAGATGGAGATTTCAAGTTCCAACAGGACTTGGCGCCTGCACACAGCGCAAAATCTACCCGTGCCTGGTTTACGGACCATGGTATTTCTGTTCTAAATTGGCCCGCCAACTCCCCTGACCTTAGCCCCATAGAAAATCTGTGGAGTATTGTGAAAAGGAAGATGCAGAATGCCAGACCCAAAAACGCAGAAGAGTTGAAGGCCACTATCAGAGCAACCTGGGCTCTCATAACACCTGAGCAGTGCCAGAAACTCATCGACTCCATGCCACGCCGCATTAACGCAGTAATTGAGGCAAAAGGAGCTCCAACCAAGTATTGAGTATTGTACATGCTCATATTTTTCATTTTTATACTTTTCAGTTGGCCAACATTTCTAAAAATTTCTTTTTTGTATTAGCCTTAAGTAATATTCTAATTTTGTGACACACGGAATTTTGGATTTTTATTTGTTGCCACTTCAAATCATCAAAATTAAATGAAATAAACATTTGAATGCATCAGTCTGTGTGCAATGAATAAATATAATGTACAAGTTACACCTTTTGAATGCAATTACTGAAATAAATCAAGTTTTTCAAAATATTCTAATTTACTGGATTTTACCTGTATATTGTTTATTGTTTATTGAATGGATCCCCATTAGCTGACGCCAAGGCGACTGCTAGTCTTCCTGGGGTCCATATAGGAGCATACAAAATGAAAAATGCAAAGAATACATGCAATAACAGACATTATACAATGGAAAAATACAACATAAGATAAAAAGCTAGTTAAAACCAGTATTAAAAATTCTCGTCATGTGGGCAGCTGCAATAGGTGTATCTTCAAAGCTGTCTTGAATGACAATTTACTTTGTGAGAGATTAATGTGAGATGGCAACCCATTCCAAAATGATGTACATCTATACATGACTGTATGTTTGAGGAGAATACTCATTTATCTGTGCTAGTAGTGTACTCCGCAGTAAAACTATTAAAAAAAAAAACTTAATTCTCTTATTATTTCTATTATTAGGGCCCGCATGGCCCATTGTATAAGGACTCCCAAAGGGAGTCCTTATACAATGGGACATAAGGACCTATTGAATTTGTAAGGTTTTATTCTTTATTCTTTATTCTTCCGCCGCCACATTAAACTGTAATTTGACCCCACATGCTTCAAAACTCACCATATTTGACCCACACATCAGGACATGCGAAAATTACCTTTTTTTAAAAAAAACAAAACTCAAAATTGCGCTCTAGCGCCCCCTAGGAAAAAAAAAACTAGACTGCCTATATCTCCCACTAGGAAGATCGGAGAGACATGAAACAAAAACCTGTATGTAGGTCTGACTTAGACCTAGTTTTCATAATTGTATATCATCGGGCAAAAATCAACAGGAAGTTGGCAATTCCCCCTTCAAGACAAAAAAGTACTAAAAACAGTCACTTTTGCCTCTTTGAGCTGTAATTTGACCCCCTTAAAATGCTTCAAAACTCACCAAACTGAACGCACACATCAGGACTGGCAAAAATTGCGATCTAATAAAAAAACCTAACCCCAAATCTCAAAATTGTGCTCTAGCGCATTTTTTTAATGAAACGCACAAAAAACTGCTCCTCGGATGAAAAAACTGCCTGTAACTCCCACTGGGAAGGTCGGAGAGACATGAAACAAAAACCTCTATGTAGGGCTCACTTAGACCTACATTTCATAAATTGACAACCCCCAGCAAAAATCAACAGGAAGTTTGCTATTCCCCCTTCAAAACAAATTTTTTGTAAAAACCGGTCACCTTCCTTCAAAAACTATCTCTTCTGAGCGCGTTTGTCGTTTCGGCTTCAAACTAACACAGGAGAGAGATTAAACCCTTGTGTATAAAATAACAGAACAGCGTTTTAATACCTGCTCCGGTTTTGATTTTATGACCCTTCAAAGACCCACTGCGCTGATGCTGCTGCGCTGCTGTTTTTTTAAGATGGCTGCTTAAAAGCAGGAAGCACCAACGTGCCCACACAATGCAGACAAGGTAGGTACACTAGACAAAAGTATTGGGACACTTAGGCCGAAAACTGGACAAAAGTATTGGGACACTTAGGCCGAAAACTGGACAAAAGTATTGGAACACTTGGGACTACAACTTGCCAAAAGTATTGGGACCCTTAGGACTACAACTTGCCAAAAGTATTGGGACACTTGGGACTAAAACTGGACAAAGGTATTGGGACACTTAGGACTAGCACCTGCCAAATACGCGGGCCCGACCAACGCTGCTTGCGGCTTTAATTTGTTCTAATAATTTCAGGTCAGCTTCTCATGCCTAATATTTTCTCCAAGTCTAAACAGCAACTGACATTCAAAGTGTTTACGCTCATCTTATTGTGGGCTGAGGAAAGCAGTGGAGATGTACATGCCATCAATACATTCCTGTGTTTTAGAGTAATAATAGTTGTGTGTTTCAGACGGTGGTGGCTGACAGATGTGCTGGCGGCCTACTCGCAGGGTCACGGCCCTCAGCACTCCCATCGCTACGTCAGAGACTGTCAGCCCATCGTCCACGGCAACACCACGCATGAGACCTGGACCTCCAACAAGGACCCTTTGCTGCCCGTGGCCGAGTCCTACGTGTTTGTGTCACATCTGCAGAACAGAGTAGTGAGCGGTAAGACCACATGTGGGGCCTGGCTATTTACTGGATCATTCTGGCTATTTACTGGATCATTGTGGCCATTTACTGGATCATTGTGGCTATTTACTGGATCATTGTGGCTATTTACTGGATCATTGTGGCCATTTACTGGATCATTGTGGCTATTTACTGGATCATTGTGGCTATTTACTGGATCATTGTGGCTATTTACTGGATCATTGTGGCTATTTACTGGATCATTGTGGCCATTTACTGGATCATTGTGGCTATTTACTGGATCATTGTGGCCATTTACTGGATCATTGTGGCTATTTACTGGATCATTGTGGCTATTTACTGGATCATTGTGGCTATTTACTGGATCATTGTGGCCATTTACTGGATCATTGTGGCTATTTACTGGATCATTGTGGCTATTTACTGGATCATTGTGGCCATTTACTGGATCATTGTGGCTATTTACTGGATCATTGTGGCTATTTACTGGATCATTCTGGCTATTTACTGGATCCATCCATCCATCCATTTTCTACCGCTTTTTCCCTTTTGGGGTCGCGGGGGGTCGCTGGAGCCTATCTCAGCTGCATTCGGGCGGAAGGCGGGATACACCCTGGACAAGTCGCCACCTCATCGCAGGGCCAAATTATTAAATCTAAAGTCACAATTATTCAATAAAAAGTCATAATAATTTAATCAAAAGTCATATCAGATCAAAAGTCATAATTATTCAATCAAGTCATAATTCAGAGATCAAAATGCAAAATTATTACAAAGTCAACTATGAGATAAAAAGTCAAAATTATGAGATCAGGAGTCTTAATTATTAAATCAAAAGTCATAATTATCAGAACAAAAGTCATAATTATCAGATCAAAAGTCATAATTTTGAGATCAAAAGTCATAATTATCAGTTCAAAAGTCATAATTATCAGATCAAAAGTCATAATTATCAGATCAAAAGTCATAATTATGTGATCAAAAGTCATATCAGATCAAGTCATAATTATTAAATCTAAAGTCACAATTATTCAATAAAAAGTCATAATTATTCAATCAAAAGTCATATCAGATCAAAAGTCATAATTATTCAATCAAGTCATAATTCAGAGATCAAAAGTAAAAATTATTACAAAGTCAACTAAGATAAAAAGTCCAAATTATGAGATCAGGAGTCTTAATTATTAAATCAAAAGTCATAATTATCAGAACAAAAGTCATAATTATCAGATCAAAAGTCATAATTATGAGATCAAAATTACTGGATCATTGTGGCTATTTACTGGATCATTGTGGCCATTTACTGGATCATTGTGGCTATTTACTGGATCATTGTGGCCATTTACTGGATCATTGTGGCTATTTACTGGATCATTGTGGCTATTTACTGGATCATTGTGGCTATTTACTGGATCATTGTGGCTATTTACTGGATCATTGTGGCCATTTACTGGATCATTGTGGCTATTTACTGGATCATTGTGGCTATTTACTGGATCATTGTGGCTATTTACTGGATCATTGTGGCCATTTACTGGATCATTGTGGCTATTTACTGGATCATTGTGGCTATTTACTGGATCATTGTGGCTATTTACTGGATCATTCTTGCTATTTCAATCCAATCCAATCCACTTTATTTATATAGCACATTTAAACAACAAAAATGTTTCCAAAGTGCTGCACAACAATATTAAAAACAATATTCAAATATTATCCTTATTTACTGGATCATTCTGGCTATTTACTGGATCACTGTGGCTATTTACTGGATCATTGTGGCTATTTACTGGATCATTGTGGCTATTTACTGGATCATTGTGGCTATTTACTGGATCATTGTGGCTATTTACTGGATCACTGTGGCTATTTACTGGATCATTGTGGCTATTTACTGGATCATTCTGGCTGTTTATTGGATCACTGTGGCTATTTACTGGATCATTCTGGCTATTTACTGGATCATTCTGGCTATTTACTGGATCATTGTGGCTATTTACTGGATCATTGTGGCTATTTACTGGATCATTCTGGCTATTTACTGGATCATTCTGGCTATTTACTGGATCATTCTGGCTATTTACTGGATCATTGTGGCTATTTACTGGATCATTCTGGCTATTTACTGGATCATTCTGGCTATTTACTGGATCATTGTGGCTATTTACTGGATCATTGTGGCTATTTACTGGATCATTGTGGCTATTTACTGGATCATTGTGGCTATTTACTGGATCATTGTGGCTATTTCAATCCAATCCAATCCACTTTATTTATATAGCACATTTAAACAACAAAAATGTTTCCAAAGTGCTGCACAACAATATTAAAAACAATATTCAAATATTATCCTTATTTACTGGATCATTCTGGCTATTTACTGGATCATTCTGGCTATTTACTGGATCATTCTGGCTATTTACTGGATCAGTTTGGCTATTTACTGTATCATTCTGGCTATTTACTGGATCATTCTGGCTATTTACTGGATCATTCTGGCTATTTACTGGATCAGTCTGGCTATTTACTGGATCATTCTGGCTATTTACTGGATCAGTCTGGCTATTTACTGGATCATTCTGGCTATTTACTGGATCACTGTGGCTATTTACTGGATCATTGTGGCTATTTACTGGATCATTGTGGCTATTTACTGGATCATTGTGGCTATTTGCTGGATCATTGTGGCTATTTACTGGATCATTGTGGCTATTTACTGGATCATTGTGGCTATTTCAATCCAATCCAATCCACTTTATTTATATAGCACATTTAAACAACAAAAATGTTTCCAAAGTGCTGCACAACAATATTAAAAACAATATTCAAATATTATCCTTATTTACTGGATCATTCTGGCTATTTACTGGATCATTCTGGCTATTTACTGGATCAGTTTGGCTATTTACTGTATCATTCTGGCTATTTACTGGATCATTCTGGCTATTTACTGGATCATTCTGGCTATTTACTGGATCAGTCTGGCTATTTACTGGATCATTCTGGCTATTTACTGGATCACTGTGGCTATTTACTGGATCATTGTGGCTATTTACTGGATCATTGTGGCTATTTACTGGATCATTGTGGCTATTTGCTGGATCATTGTGGCTATTTACTGGATCATTGTGGCTATTTACTGGATCATTGTGGCTATTTCAATCCAATCCAATCCACTTTATTTATATAGCACATTTAAACAACAAAAATGTTTCCAAAGTGCTGCACAACAATATTAAAAACAATATTCAAATATTATCCTTATTTACTGGATCATTCTGGCTATTTACTGGATCATTCTGGCTATTTACTGGATCAGTTTGGCTATTTACTGTATCATTCTGGCTATTTACTGGATCATTCTGGCTATTTACTGGATCATTCTGGCTATTTACTGGATCAGTCTGGCTATTTACTGGATCATTCTGGCTATTTACTGGATCATTCTGGCTATTTACTGGATCATTGTGGCTATTTACTGGATCATTCTGGCTATTTACTGGATCATTGTGGCTATTTTCTGGATCATTGTGGCTATTTACTGGATCATTGTGGCTATTTACTGGATCATTGTGGCTATTTCAATCCAATCCAATCCACTTTATTTATATAGCACATTTAAACAACAAAAATGTTTCCAAAGTGCTGCACAACAATATTAAAAACAATATTCAAATATTATCCTTATTTACTGGATCATTCTGGCTATTTACTGGATCATTCTGGCTATTTACTGGATCATTCTGGCTATTTACTGGATCAGTTTGGCTATTTACTGTATCATTCTGGCTATTTACTGGATCATTCTGGCTATTTACTGGATCATTCTGGCTATTTACTGGATCAGTCTGGCTATTTACTGGATCATTCTGGCTATTTACTGGATCACTGTGGCTATTTACTGGATCATTGTGGCTATTTACTGGATCATTGTGGCTATTTACTGGATCATTGTGGCTATTTGCTGGATCATTGTGGCTATTTACTGGATCATTGTGGCTATTTACTGGATCATTGTGGCTATTTCAATCCAATCCAATCCACTTTATTTATATAGCACATTTAAACAACAAAAATGTTTCCAAAGTGCTGCACAACAATATTAAAAACAATATTCAAATATTATCCTTATTTACTGGATCATTCTGGCTATTTACTGGATCATTCTGGCTATTTACTGGATCAGTTTGGCTATTTACTGTATCATTCTGGCTATTTACTGGATCATTCTGGCTATTTACTGGATCATTCTGGCTATTTACTGGATCAGTCTGGCTATTTACTGGATCATTCTGGCTATTTACTGGATCATTCTGGCTATTTACTGGATCATTGTGGCTATTTACTGGATCATTCTGGCTATTTACTGGATCATTGTGGCTATTTACTGGATCATTCTGGCTATTTACTGGATCATTGTGGCTATTTTCTGGATCATTGTGGCTATTTACTGGATCATTGTGGCTATTTACTGGATCATTGTGGCTATTTCAATCCAATCCAATCCACTTTATTTATATAGCACATTTAAACAACAAAAATGTTTCCAAAGTGCTGCACAACAATATTAAAAACAATATTCAAATATCCTTATTTACTGGATCATTGTGGCTATTTACTGGATCATTGTGGCTGTTTATTGGATCACTGTGGCTATTTACTGGATCATTCTGGCTGTTTATTGGATCACTGTGGCTATTTACTGGATCATTGTGGCTATTTCCTGGATCATTCTGGCTGTTTATTGGATCACTGTGGCTATTTACTGGATCATTCTGGCTATTTACTGGATCATTCTGGCTATTTACTGGATCATTCTGGCTATTTCAATCCAATCCAATCCACTTTATTTATATAGCACATTTAAACAATAAAAATGTTTCCAAAGTGCTGCACAATAATATTAAAAACAATATTCAAATATTATCCTTATTTACTGGATCATTGTGGCTATTTACTGGATCATTGTGGCTATTTCCTGGATCATTCTGGCTGTTTATTGGATCACTGTGGCTATTTACTGGATCATTGTGGCTATTTACTGGATCATTGTGGCTATTTACTGGATCATTGTGGCTATTTACTGGATCATTGTGGCTATTTACTGGATCATTGTGGCTATTTTTTGGATATTTAATGGCTGTTTAGTTGTTATTTGTTGGCTATTCATTTGACATTTTGTGTCTATTTGATTATTATTAATTGGCCTTTTATGGCTGTCTAATTCATTCATATTTATTGGATATTTAATAACTGTTAAATGGTTATTTATTGGATATTTTTTTAAATATTTATATCAATATAATCATTATTAATTGGCTATTGATTGGATATTCATGGCTGTTATTTGGATACTTAATGGATGTCAAATAGTTATTGATTGGCAATTTTTTTCATATTTACGTAAAATGTATTATTATTAATTGGCTTTTTATGGCTATTTATTGGATATTTATGGCTATTATTTGGATACTTAATGCATGTTTAATTGTTATTCATTGGCTACGTAATAACTATTTATTGGATGTTTAATGGATGTTAAATGGTTATTTATTTGGTATTTATGTCAATTTGATTATTAAAAACTGGCATTTTGTTTTTTTATTTGTTATTTATTTGATATTTATGTCAATGTAAATATTAATAATTGGCTTTTTATTGCTATCTTTTGGATATTTTCGAAATCGTAATCGTGAGGTGCCCAAAGATTCACAGCCCTACTAACAATACTTTTTAAAGCGTTACGATTCGATGCAGATGGTAGCTTTGCATGGTGAAAATAAAATAAAATGTATCACGTCAGAACAATGTCATGTGCAAAGTTCCCTCTAAGGTCTGCACAATTGCGCACTGCTCACACGTTTTTATGCACACAGCAAATTTATGCTGCGCACAAAATCAAATCCCATCTGAACTCTTAACAAAACGAACACATAAAAATGTGTTTGGTATGATTTTGCAATGCAACTGTGAGTGATAGTCCACAACCATCAATCAATCAATCAATGTTTATTTATATAGCCCTAAATCACAAGTGTCTCAAAGGGCTGCACAAGCCACAACGACATCCTCGGTACAAACAACAACAAGCGTCCACAACAGATAAAACAATTATTGTAACGTCTGTCAAGACGCTTTAAGGAGGACAGGAATTCCATCGATCACTTTATTAAGAAAAGTTGTTTAATGTCGGCCGTAACCGCACCAAAAACATGAGTAAAAAAAGCAGAACTGGTCATTTTCTGTCTTACAAACTAGGTCAAAACCAACGCTTTGTCATCTGTCATATCAACAGCAGCTTTCTCTCACCTGTACCAACACATCATACTCCGCCACTGATCCTAATCAGATGTGTGTTTATTCTACTGTCGTTTATTAAGAAGGTTAACTCATTGATATTAATCAGGAAATGTTTGCAGAAATACCAATAAAAAGATACATGTCTATTTTACAGACATAAAGTTACAGGAATGTACACTTTATCCCATGCTTACATCTCATTGTGCAACAAGTGAATGTTTTAGGGAACTGAATGCAGAGGTGGGTAGAGTAGCCAGAAATTGTACTCAAGTAAGAGTACTGTTACTTTAGAGATTTATTACTCAAGTAAAAGTAAGGAGTAGTCACCCAAATATTTACTTGAGTAAAAGTAAAAAGTATGTTGTGAAAAAACTACTCAAGTAAATAAATGATAAATGGGTTGTACTTGTATAGCGCTTTTCTACCTTCAAGGTACTTAAAGCGCTTTGACACTACTTCCACATTTACCCATTCACACACACATTCACACACTGATGGAGGGAGCTGCCATGCAAGGCGCTAACCAGCACCCATCAGGAGCAAGGGTGAAGTGTCTTGCTCAGGACACAACGGACATGACGAGGTTGGTACTAGGTGGGGATTGAACCAGGGACCCTCAGGTCGCGCACGGCCATTCTTCCACTGCGCCACGCCGTCCCTGTACTGAGTAACTGATGAGTAACATACACACACATATCATATATATATATATATATATATATATATATATATATATATACATATATATACATATACATATATATATATATATATATATATATATACATATATATATATATATATACACACATATATATATATACAGTATATAATTTATATTTATTTATTTTGCCGTTTTTGTTTACATGTTAAAGGTGTTTTAATGAATATACATGCATGTTTAACACATATAGATTCCTTTCTTTCATGAAAACAAGAATATAAGTTGGTGTATTACCTGATTCTGATGACTTGCATTGATTGTAATCAGACAGTAGTGATGATAGCGTCCACGTTTTCAAATGGAGGAGTAAAAAAGTTCCTCCTTTCTGTCTAATACCACATGAAAGTGGTTGGTTTTTTGCATCTTAATTGTCCAGCTTCCATATTCGTTTTTATACACTTTACAAGAAATACATTGGCGGCAAACACCGTAGCTTGCTAGCTTGTTTGCGCCGGCTTTCGGAGACTCTTGTTTTGAAAGCGCAGGCGCGATGGAGCGGCACTTTTATTGTGAAGACAGGAACTGTGCAGTCAGTCTTTAGGCTTTTGACGGGATGTACGGTTGAAATAAAAAAGGGTCTTTTTTCCTTCACACTTTTGATTGATTGATTGAAACTTTTATTAGTAGATTGCACAGTACAGTACATATTCTGTACAATTGACCACTAAATGGTAACACCCCAATAAGTTTTTCAACTTGTTTAAGTCAGGTCATGTGACCACCTGGCTCTGTTTGATTGGTCCAACGTCACCAGTGACTGCATCTGATTGGTGGAACGGAGTAAACGTCACCAGTGACTGTATTTGTTGAAACGCAGGCACTATGAAGGTCTGTCTGACAGACCAAAACAAATAAAGCGTGCATTAACAGATCGATAAAAATTAGTAGCGAGTAGCGAGCTGAATGTAGATAAAAGTAGCGGAGTAAAAGTAGCGTTTCTTCTCTATAAATATACTCAAGTAAAAGTAAAAGTATGTTGCATTAAAACTACTCTTAGAAGTACAATTTATCCCAAAAGTTACTCAAGTAGATGTAACGGAGTAAATGTAGCGCGTTACTACCCACCTCTGACTGAATGTGATCTCTGGAAGGAGTAGAAATGACTTCCAAAGCAGGACCACCACCCAGACATACAATACTACTACATAGCTCATGAAAAACAAAGATTTGTCTCGTTTTTTTCACTGTAGGAGGGCCAAATCACTTATAATCACGAATGGCCACAGTGATGTTGCTCACATGAAATATTAGAGGCAACGTTGGTCATGAGTTTATTTTTTAAATAGACACAGACAAAACAGGCGGTTCCTATATTCATTATGAGCAAATAGTAGAAGTATCAACTTCAAGGCATCCCAATCCATAAACTTTAGGAAAAGAACATGTAAACAAACACCTTTGCGAATAGCCAGCAGGCATTTACTGTTGTTTGCTCGCTCAGCTAGCAAGAATTAAATAGAGAGAAAAGCAAGCTGGTCATCAACACGCTTCAGTGCCACAAAGTCAAGTAAACAGCAGCTTCAGTGTCGAAGTGCCAATCTGCTGCTTACTGTGCAGCTGCACCTTCATCTTGAGCACAACAGGTGTAGGAATGTGAGGTTTCCACTTCACTAATTTGTATGTGGCGTGCAGCCATGGCATTTTAATTATCCCCTCACGCCATTTTAACTACCGCCACGCCATTTTAATTACCGCCACGCCTTGAAAATAAGGTTGTGGTTATTGTTTATTTTAACTTGAAACCAAAGTAAAGTAGTAAATCATATTGTAGCCCACAGAAGAAATTGGGCGGAAGGCGGGGTGCACCCTGGACAAGTCGCCACATCATCATAGGGCCAACACAGACAATCAACATTCACACATTAGGGACCATTTAGTGTTGCCAATCATATAAAATGTTGGTGTTGTTTACTTGAGTCATAATTGCATCCTACATGTATCTCTTATGTGTGACTGCCATCTACTGGTCACACTTATCATTACACCATGTACCAAATAAAACAGCTTCGAGGACGGTAATCCCAACTAAAAGTGCGCCTTATTTATTAGATATTTAATGGATGTTAAATGGTTATTTATTTAGTATTTATGTCAGTTTGATTATTAATAATTGGCATTTTATGGTTGTGTAATGATATTGATATTCATTCATATTTATTGGATATTTATTGACGTTAAATGGTTATTTATTGGATATTTTTTAAATATTTATATCAATATAATTATTATTAATTGGCTATTCATTTGATATTCATGACTGTTATTTGGATACGTAATGGATGTCAAATGGTTATTTATTGGCAATTTTTTTCATATTTATTAAAATGTATTATTAATTGTCTTTTTATGGCTATTTATTGGATATTTATGGCTATTATTTGGATACTTAACGGATGTTTAATTTGTATTCATTGGCACATGATACATGTATCTCTAATGTGTGACTGCCATCCACTGGTCACACTTATCATTACACCATGTACCAAATAAAACAGCTTCGAGGACGGTAATCCCAACTAAAAGTGCGCCTTATTTATTAGATATATAATGGATGTTAAATGGTTATTTATTTAGTATTTATGTCAGTTTGATTATTAATAATTGGCATTTTATGGTTGTGTAATGAATGACTATTCATTCATATTTATTGGATATTTTTTAAATATTTATATCAATATAATAATTATTATTATTGGCTATTCATTTGATATTCATGACTGTTATTTGGATACGTAATGGATGTCAAATGGTTATTTATTGTCAATTGTTTTCATATTTATTAAAATGTATTATTAATTGTCTTTTTATGGCTATTAATTGGATATTTATGGCTATTATTTGGATACTTAATGGATGTTTAATTCATACTTGCCAACCCTCCCGGATTTTCCGGGAGACTCCCGAAATTCAGCGCCTCTCCCGAAAACCTCCCGGGACAAATTTTCTCCCGAAAATCTCCCGAAATTCAGGCGGAGCTGGAGGCCACGCCCCCTCCAGCTCCATGCGGACCTGAGTGACGTGTTGACAGCCTGTTGTACATGTATATGTGACCCACCCATAATGTGTCACATTTTTGTGTTGATTTATTTAGTTTATTTTGTGGTTTGAATTCGTTTTTGGAGCTGTCATTACACATTTATCGGTATTCACATTGGTCAGTAGGGGGCAGTAGGGCGTTTCTTCCCAATTGAATGCTATCACCTGCAGACGGGAAGTGTCTTGTCATTCTGATGAGAGCGACCAGTCTGTGAACAATTGAAACGTCCTGTGTGCTTTTTCCTCCTGTATAACAGGTTAGTTTTGGTGAATCAACTCACTGAATAATATCCATGTGATCTTTATAAGTTTAAGTACACATTCTGATGGTGGAGCCTAACTCTAAAGTGTTTGTGAGTTGTAGTTTGTATTTGTGAATGAATCCAGTGCACAGCTGCGGTAATCGATACAAAATGGAGACGTGAGTGCGCAACGTTTATATAGGAACTTCTGATCCTAATTCAGACTCCCAAATTAGAGCTCCCGTTTTCTTATTGATTTTATAATGTATATTTGTATAATGTGTGTGTTCTGAAATAGTGACAGAGAATAGAACAAGGATGGACAATTCAACCCTTAACTCAACAATGAGTAGAGGAATGTTATGTGTGTGTATATGTGTAAATAAATGAACACTGAAATTCAAGTATTTCTTTTATTTATTCATATATATATATATATAATAAAAATATATATATGTATGTGTGGGGAAAAAAAAAATTAAAAAAAATCACAAGACTATTTCATCTCTACAGGCCTGTTTCATGAGGGGGGGTACCCTCAATCCTCAGGAGATTTTAATGGGAGCATTCGCATACCATGGTTTATATAGGGCACAGAGTGGGTGGGTACAGGCGGGCCTAGGGGCGTGGTGATTGGCTCATGTGTTACCTAGGAGGTGTTTCCGTCTATGGCGGCATGTTGTTACAATTTCGCTGCGCTTGTTGAGGGATGACAGGTCTGGACGGTAAATAATAAACAGTTTCTCTTTCAAGCATAGGTTGCATCTTTTATTACCACTATTGTAAGGTGTGCTGGATGCAAGAATTTGCCATGTTACTGAATATTCAACATTATTGTCTTTGAGGTCCCAAATGTGTTTGCTGAGTTCTGTGGTATTTCGCAGGTTTTTGTTCCTGAAAGAAGCCTTGTGATTGTTCCATCTGGTTTTGAATTCTCCCTCGGTTAATCCTACATATGTGTCGGATGTGTTAATGTCCTTGCGTATTACCTTAGATTGGTAGACAACTGATGTTTGTAAGCACCCCCCGTTGAGAGGGCAATCAGGTTTCTTTCGACAGTTACATCCTTTGTTGGTTTTGGAGTCGCTCTGTCCGGGGGTCGACGGCTCATTTGCAATTGTTTTGTTGTGGTTTGAGATGATTTGTCGTATATTGTTCATGCAGCTGTAGCTCAATTTAATGTTGTTCTTGTTGAATACTTTTCTTAGGGTGTTGTCTTTGGGAAAGTGTTTGTCAATCAGATTGAGGAATTTGTGTCCAATGTTAGTTGAGACGTTTTTGCTGTATGGGGGGTTGTACCAGATGATGTCGTTTCGTTTTCTGTTCTTTTTTGGCTGGTTTCCTGGCGTGGGTTCATAGGTGAGGGTGAAATTGTATCCGCTTTCATCAAGGGCTTTTTGGTACGGGGGGGTTGCTTGGTCAAATTCAGCTTTGCTAGATGACAGCATCGATAGCCTTTTATTAATTCCGGTAGGTATTCTTTTCGTGGTGGTGGGTGGGTGGTTGCTGTCATGGTGCACGTATTGGAGTGTTGTGTTGGGTTTCGTGAATGGTTGGTAGCTGTTATTTCTCAGGTTGAAAGTGACGTCAAGGAAGTTGACGGTTTGCTTGTTGGCTTCAATCGTGATCCGTAGGCCGTTCTCTTTGAACATTTGGCATATATATATATATATATATATATATATATATATATATCTTAACCACGCCCCCCACCCCCCACCTCCCGAAATCGGAGGTCTCAAGGTTGGCAAGTATGGTTTAATTTGTATTCATTGGCACATGATACATGTATCTCTAATGTGTGACTGCCATCCACTGGTCACACTTATCATTACACCATGTACCAAATAAAACAGCTTGGAGGAGGGTAATCCCAACTAAAAGTGCGCTTTATAGTTTGAAAAATACGGTACATATGTTGTTGTTTTTTTACTACTTTGGCGTAAAACCGTGTGTGTGTTCCAGGTCACTTCACCGTGGTCAACGACCCGCTCAGGACCGTGTCTGTGCTGGAGCCCGGCCGTCCAGGAGGCTGCGATCGTCACAAATTTGCCTCGGTGGAAGAAAGCGCGCGCGCCGGCAGGTGTTTGTACGCCCAGAACGCTGGTTTCTTCAACACCCAGACGGGCGAGTGTCTGGGTAACGTGGTGAGCGACGGCCGGCTGGTGAAGAACAGCGGCGGCGTGCAGAACGCCCAGTTTGGCATCAGGAGGGACGGTACTCTGGTGTTTGGGTGAGACATATTCATTTGACTTCTTTTTCACCTCCTGATACCTGCTCACATTTTACATTCATGCTAACGATATAGTAGCATGAATGTAGGGGCGGTATAGCTCGGTTGGTAGAGTGGCCGTGCCAGCAACTTGAGGGTTGCAGGTTCGATACCCGCTTCCGCCATCCTAGTCGCTGCCGTTGTGTCTTTGGGCAAGACACTTTACCCACCTCAGTGTTTCCCACAGGACAGGCATCTATTTGTGGTGGTGTGGTCGGGGGGCGGGGGGTGACGGCGGCAGCGGCGATGACCAAGAAGAACGCGGAGTTGGAATATAAGTACAACACTTTATGTACATATTTAGCTCATTAAAATTACCGACAGGAAGGCGAGAAACACTTTATTTCAACAGACTCTGGCGCCGTACCTGTCGTCAAAACTCCAAAGACCGACTGCACAGTTGCGCTACCAAAATAAGAGTCTCAGAAAGCTGGCGTGCACAAGCTAGCAAGCTACGGAGTTTGCCGACAATGTATTTCTTGTAAAGTGTATACAAAGGAGTACGGAAGCTGGACAAATAAGATGCCAAAAACCAACCACTTTCATGTGGTATTGGACAGAAAGGAGGACTTTTTCTCTCCTCCATTCGAAAATGCGAACGTTATCAGCACCACTGTCTGATTCCTATCAATGCAAGTCATCAGAATCAGGTAATACACCAACTTATATTCTTGTCTTCATGAAAGAAAGGAATCTATATGTGTTAAACATGCTTGTATTATCTTTAAACACCTTTAACTTGTTAACAATATTAACTATATGTGTTAAACATGCTTGTATTATTTTCAAACATCTTTAACTTGTTAACAATATTAACTATATGTGTTAAAGGTGTTTAAAGATAATACAAGCATGTTTAACACATATTGTTAATAAATTAAAGGTGTTTAATGATAATACAAGTATGTTTAATACATATTGTTAATATTGTTAACAAGTTAAAGGTGTTTAATGACAATACAAGCATGTTTAACACATATAGTTAATATTGTTAACAAGTTAAAGGTGTTTAAAGATAATACAAGCATGTTTAACTTGTTAACAATATTAACTATATGTGTTAAACATGCTTGTATTGTCATTAAACACCTTTAACTTGTTAACAATATTAACTATATGTATTAAACATACTTGTATTATCATTAAACACCTTTAATTTATTAACAATATGTGTTAAACATGCTTGTATTATCTTTAAACACCTTTAACTTGTTAACAATATTAACTATATGTATTAAACATACTTGTATTATCATTAAACACCTTTAATTTATTAACAATATGTGTTAAACATGCTTGTATTATCATTAAACACCTTTAACTTGTTAACAATATTAACTATATGTATTAAACATACTTGTATTATCATTAAACACCTTTAATGTATTAACAATATTAACTATATGTGTTAAACATGCTTGCATTATCATTAAACACCTTTAACTTGTTAACAAAAACATATATTTCATAAATAAGTAAATATAAATGATATATATGAATGAGGTAGATCCCCATGACTTGATCAATTGAAAAGTAGCTCGCCTGCAGAAAAAGTGTGAGCACCCCTGAGTTACACCCATCTGAACAGGTCAGCCACCTGTTTAAAGCCCGATCACAGTTGAAATCTTGAAATGAAGGGCCTTTAATGGCCAAAACATTAACCTGGACAACATTTTAACAGCTGGTTGGATCAGATTTTATTCTTTTCATTGCATTCACATGCTGCAGTGGACAGTGGACAATTTAGCTTCATTATTGATGCAGTACCTGAAGCACCGTCTCCACGTGTGTTTATTGACAACAGGGTTATAACCTGGACACGTTTGCTCGTCGGTATGGTAACACGTGACGTGACAACAGCGGCGGTGTTAATGAAGCAGCGTCAGGCTGCTCACCGTGAGTGAAACGCTCGGTGAAATCGCGGATTAACGTGAAATATATGACGAGCCGCGAGCGATGCAGCTATAACTTATCTACCTACAACCTATATTACCCTCGTATTTTGATCCGGTCGGTCCGTTCTTCTTCTTCTTCTTCTTCTTCTTCTTCTTCTTCTTCTTCTTCTTCTTCTTCTTCTTCTTCTTCTTCTTCTTCTTCTTCTTCTTCTTCTTCTTCTTCTTCTTCTTCTTCTTCTTCTTCTTCTTCTTCTTCTTCTTCTTCTTCTTCTTCTTCTTCTTCTTCTTCTTCTTCTTCTTCTTCTTCTTCTTCTTCTTCTTCTTCTTCTTCTTCTTCTTCTTCTTCTTCTTCTTGGCTTTCACTATGTAAAGCGCTTTGAGTCACTAGAGAAAAAGCGCTATATAAATATAATTCACTTCACTAACACCATTAGACAAATGAATGGGAAAAAATAAATAAAGTAAAAAGGACATTATTGAGTTAAAAATATTTTGTGTTGTCTGGTGAAAAAATTCATGTATGTAGCACAGAGGTGTCAAACTGGTTTTCACTGAGGGCCACATGGCAGTTACGTTTGGCCCCAGAGGGCCGCTTCTAACAGTGAATACTATTATTACACCATTTTTTAGATTTTTTTAAAAACTAAAATGTAAAAAAAAATATGGTAACTTGCAATAATTTTGTGTGTGTTACTGTAAATGGAAAAACAGTACTGCTGTTTTTATGGTTAAAAAAAGGTTGTAAAATTTACATTTGTTTTTTTTTTACTGTAAATTTAAAAAAACTGCAATTTTACAATAACATTTTGGCACCTGAGCTGCCAGTTTGTTGGGTTGTTTTTTTTTTTTTTACCGCAAATCAACAACTGGAGATTTTTTCGGTGTATTACTGTAAATGCCAAAACGGCACCACAGTTTATTACAGTAAAAAAAAGTACTGTTCCCATAAGAGTTGAAGCTGTAATAGCTGCAAAAGGTGGACCCACATCATATTGAACCCTATGGGTTAGGAATGGAATGGCACTTCAAGTTCATATGTGAGTCAAGGCAGGTGGCCAAATACTTTTGGCAATATAGTGTGTATATATATTATTTTTTATATATATATATATATTACTGTGTGTATATATATATATATATATATATATATATATATATATATATATATATATATATATATATATATATATATATATATATATATATATATATACTGTGTATATATATATATATATACTGTATATATATATATATATATATATATATATATATATATATATATACACACCGTATTTTTCAGAGTATAATTCGCACCGGAGTACAAGTCGCACCTGCCGAAAATGCATAATAAAGAAGGAAAAAAACATTTATAAGTCGCACTGGAACCCGGCCAAACTATGAAAAAAACTGCGACTTATAGTCCGAAAAATACGGTATATATATATGTATATATATATATATATATATATATGTCTTAATAAGATTATCCAAAAAATAGTGCTCGATACCGTGGTAGAGCGCAATATATGTATGTGTGGGAAAAAATCACAAGACTACTTCATCTCTACAGGCCTGTTTCATGAGGGGTTCCCTCAATCATCAGGAGAGAGAGAAAATCTCCTGATGATTGAGGGAACCCCTCATGAAATATATATATATATATAAATATATATATATGTATGTATATATATATATATATATATATATATATATATATATATATATATATATATATATATATATATATATATATATATATTAGAGATGCGCGGATAGGCAATTATTTCATCCGCAACCGCATCAGAAAGTCGTCAACCATCCGCCATCCACCCGATCTAACATTTGATCAGAACCGCATCCGCCCGCCATCCGCCCGCACCCGCCCGTTGATATATATCTAATATAGACGATGCAAGGCATTAGTGAGGTTATAAAGCTTTTGCCTGTTAAAGAAAGGAGACTGATCCAATGTAGCACAGACATTCAATGCGTGCCACGCTGTCACGACCCAGACGCACACCAGTGCGCAATCATATGGGAGCCGCGCTGAGCGCACCTCCAAGCGCGTCTCGCTGCCGGCGACGGCCGGGTATGGGCCCGACGCTCCAGCGCCATCCATTTTCAGGGCTAGTTGATTCGGCAGGTGGGTTGTTACACACTCCTTAGCGGGTTCAGACTTCCATGGCCACCGTCCTGCTGTCTATATCAACCAGGGTGAGCCCCACCCCTTTCGTGAGCGCACTGCGCGCGGAGTGACCCCTGTTACGCGCCCCCGGCAACGGGGGTGGCGGGCAGGTAAGCTGCGCGGGTGGAGCGCGCGGAGTGACCCCTGTTACGAGCCCCCGGCCACGGGGGTGGCGGGCAGGTAAGCTGCTTACCTGCTGCGCGTGACGCCGGCCGCGGCGAAGGCGGACGAGGCGGGGTGTCGGTGCGGTGGGCGCGGTGGTGACCCTGGACGTGCGTCGGGCCCTTCTCGCGGATCGCCTCAGCTACGGCTCCCGGTGGGGCCCTCTCGGGGGAAGGGGCCTCGGTTTCGGACCCCGGCGAGGCGTCCCTTCTCCGCTCCGTAAAAGTGTCCATCTCTTTTCTTTTTTCTTCTTCTGTTGTGGCATATGCTGCAGGTGCCTGCTCGTTTTCCGTATGTGGGTAACAACATTTAACTATGTATATATATTTACCAATTGGTTTAACTGCCACCCGCCTGAATCTATTTAAAATCTAATTTTTTTTAATAATTTGAACCACCCGACCCGACCCGCGGATAAAATCTAATTTTTTTTAATTTCATCCGCCCGATCCGCGGATAATCCGCGGACTCCGCGGTTGTGCCCGCAAACCGCGCATCTCTAATATATATATATATATATATATATATATATATATATATATATATATATATATATATATATACTGTATATATATATATATATATATTACTGTGTGTGTATATATATATATACATATATATATATACACACCGTATTTTTCAGAGTATAATTCGCACCGGAGTACAAGTCGCACCTGCCGAAAATGCATAATAAAGAAGGAAAAAAACATTTATAAGTCGCACTGGAGCCCGGCCAAACTATGAAAAAAACTGCGACTTATAGTCCGAAAAATACGGTATATATATATATATATATATACATATATATATATATATATATATATATATATGTCTTAATAAGATTATCCAAAAAATAGTGCTCGATACCGTGGTAGAGCGCAATATATGTATGTGTGGGAAAAAAAATCACAAGACTACTTCATCTCTACAGGCCTGTTTCATGAGGGGTTCCCTCAATCATCAGGAGAGAGAGAAAATCTCCTGATGATTGAGGGAACCCCTCATGAAACAGGCCTGTAGAGATGAAGTAGTCTTGTGATTTTTTCCCACACATACATATATATATATATATATATATATATATATACTGTATGTTTCTGTTGTTTGAATGTATTTCCATTACTATTATTATTTTGCTTGTTGTAGTTTATTTGTTGCTAATTTATGTCCCGTTTATTTTTTTTAACTCTATTTAAAGTTGAGTTTTGTTGGTATAATTAAGACTCATGTTTTCGAATGAGTGAATAATCGTGATTATAACAGCAATCAAAATAATTGTGATTATTATTTTTGCCGTAATGGTCCAGCCCTACGTGAAGAAGGTGAAGTTGTGCATCTGAGGCTGTGGCTTGAGCAGCCCTTTGAGACACTTGATTGAAGTTCAGAGTCCAAGCGTGTGTGTGTGTGTGTGTGCAGGTACTTGTCTGAAGAAGACATCCTGGACCAGTCCAACCCTTTTGTCCAGCTGGTCAGTGGTGTGGTGTGGCTGCTCAGAAAGGGTGAAGTCTACATCCCGTCCAGTCTGCAGGCGGAGTGTGACAAGACCCAGGAGACTGGTACGCTCCTGTCCTTTAGTACCACAATTCTGACAGTGACCTTCTCAAAATTTCCGGAATCCTGAGTTTGCGGCGTGCGTTCGCAGGCGTGTTCCAACATTTCACCGATGTCATCTCGGCCAGGACGGCCGTGGGCCACGACGCTCAGGGCAGGCTGATTCTGTTCCAGGTGGACGGGAAGACCACAGAACGAGGGTCAGAAGAACCAGCGGCTTCTTCTGGAGCCTTGCGGAGCCCTAACATGTGCAGGATGTGCTAACACATGCTTATATGTGCTAACACGTGTGCTAGCACGTGTTAGCATGCTAACATGTGCGGGATATGTTTACATGTGCTAACACTTGCAAGATGTGTGAACACATGCTAACATATGTTAGCGAGTGCTAACATGCGTTGCCAACATGTCAGAACATGCAAACATTCGCTAACACGTGCTAACATGTCAGGATGTGATAGCACGTGCTAACATGTCAGAATGCACATTTACAAACACATGCTAACATGTGCTAGCACCTAATAGCACGTCCTGCATGTGTTAGCCCGTGTTAACACGTGCTAACATGTCAGGACATGCAAACACTTGCTGACCTGTCCAAACACATGCTAACATGGACAGGCTGTGCTAATATGTGCAAGTTGTGTTAACTTGCAGAATCTGCTAACATCTGAAAACTTGTGCCAACACGAGCTAAAGTACGCTAATACATGCTAACATCTGAAAACTTGTGCCAACACGTGCTAAAGTACGCTAACACATGTTAACATCTGAAAACTTGTGCCAACACGTGCTAAAGTACGCTAACACATGCTAACATCTGAAAACTTGTGCCAACACGTGCTAAAGTACGCTAACACATGCTAACATCTGAAAACTTGTGCCAACACGTGCTAAAGTACGCTAACACATGCTAACATCTGAAAACTTGTGCCAACACATGCTAACATCTGAAAACTTGTGCCAACACGTGCTAAAGTACGCTAACACATGCTAACATCTGAAAACTTGTGCCAACACGTGCTAAAGTACGCTAACACATGCTAACATCTGAAAACTTGTTCTAACACGTGCTAAAGTACGCTAACACATGTTAACATCTGAAAACTTGTGCCAACACGTGCTAAAGTACGCTAATACATGCTAACATCTGAAAACGTGTTCTAACATGTGCTAAAGTACGCTAACACATGCTAACATCTGAAAACTTGTGCCAACACGTGCTAAAGTACGCTAACACATGCTAACATCTGAAAACTTGTTTTAACACATGCTAAAGTACGCTAACACATGCTAACATCTGAACACTTGTTCTAACACGTGCTAAAGTACTCTAACACATGCTAACATCTGAAAACTTGTGCCAACACATGCTAACATCTGAAAACTTGTTCTAACACGTGCTAAAGTACGCTAACACATGCTAACATCTGAAAACTTGTTCTAACACGTGCTAAAGTACGCTAACACATGTTAACATCTGAAAACTTGTGCCAACACGTGCTAAAGTACGCTAACACATGCTAACATCTGAAAACTTGTTCTAACACGTGCTAAAGTACGCGAACACATGTTAACGTCTGAAAACTTGTTCTAACACGTGCTAAAGTACGTTAACACATGCTAACATCTGAAAACTTGTGCCAACACATGCTAACATCTGAAAACTTGTGCCAACACATGCTAAAGTACGCTAACACATGCTAACATCTGAAAACTTGTGCCAACACGTGCTAAAGTACGCTAATACATGCTAGCATCTGAACACTTGTTCTAACACGTGCTAAAGTACGCTAACACATGCTAACATCTGAAAACTTGTGCCAACACGTGCTAAAGTACGCTAATACATGCTAACATCTGAACACTTGTTCTAACACGTGCTAAAGTACGCTAACACATGCTAACATCTGAGCACTTGTTCTAACACGTGCTAAAGTACGCTAACACATGCTAACATCTGAAAACTTGTGCCAACACGTGCTAAAGTACGCTAACACATGCTAACATCTGAAAACTTGTGCCAACACATGCTAACATCTGAAAACTTGTTCTAACACGTGCTAAAGTACGCTAACACATGCTAACATCTGAAAACTTGTTCTAACACGTGCTAAAGTACGCTAACACATGCTAACATCTGAAAACTTGTGCCAACACATGCTAACATCTGAAAACTTGTTCTAACACGTGCTAAAGTACGCTAACACATGCTAACATCTGAAAACTTGTGCCAACACGTGCTAAAGTACGCTAACACATGCTAACATCTGAAAACTTGTTCTAGCACGTGCTAAAGTACGCTAACACATGCTAACATCTGAAAACTTGTTCTAACACGTGCTAAAGTACGCTAACACATGCTAACATCTGAAAACTTGTGCCAACACGTGCTAAAGTACGCTAACACATGCTAACATCTGAAAACTTGTGCCAACACGTGCTAAAGTACGCTAACACATGCTAACATCTGAAAACTTGTGCCAACACGTGCTAAAGTACGCTAACACATGCTAACATCTGAAAACTTGTGCCAACACGTGCTAAAGTACGCTAACACATGCTAACATCTGAAAACTTGTGCCAACACGTGCTAAAGTACGCTAACACATGCTAACATCTGAAAACTTGTGCCAACACATGCTAACATCTGAAAACTTGTGCCAACACGTGCTAAAGTACGCTAACACATGCTAACATCTGAAAACTTGTGCCAACACGTGCTAAAGTACGCTAACACATGCTAACATCTGAAAACTTGTTCTAACACGTGCTAAAGTACGCTAACACATGCTAATATCTGAAAACTAGTATTAACACTTACTAAAATATGTTAACACATGCCAACATAGGCAGGATGTACTAATGTGCTAACACATGCCAACATCTGAAAAACGTGTCCTAACGCGTGCTAAAATATGCTAACACATGCTAACACCTAAAAATGTGTGCTAAAGTATGCTAACACATGGCAACATGTGTGATGTGTACACAGAGTGAGTCTTTGGGAGATGGCTGACCTGATGAAGGAGAAGGGAGTCATCAACGCCATCAATCTGGATGGAGGCGGGTCTTCCACCTTTGTGTCCAATGGCTCATTAGCCAGCTACCCTTCTGACGATTGGTAAGTCGGGTGTCGTTACGAAGGGTGTAACGGTACACAAACATTTCGGTTCGGTACGCACCTCGGTTTAGAGGTCACGGTTCGGTTCATTTCCGGTACAGTAAGAAAACAACAAAATACAATTTTTTGGGTTATTTAATTACCAAATTTGTAAACAATGACTTTATACTTTTAACATTGGGAACACTAATAATAATTCTGCCCAAAAATAGAAATAGCTGTGTGTGTGTGTGTGTGTGTGTGTGTGTGTGTGTGTGTGTGTGTGTGTGTGTGTGTGTGTGTGTGTGTGTGTGTGTGTGTGTGTGTGTGTGTGTGTGTGTGTGTGTGTGTGTGTGTGTGTGATGCGATGCATGTGAGCCACCACTAGGCTGATGAGTGCAACAGCAGGCAGTCATGAATGCTAAGCATAACAATAACATACATATACACACACACATAACAATAACATACATATACACACACACACATAACAATAACATACATATACACACACACATAACAATAACATACATATACACACACACATAACAATAACATACATATACACACACATAACAATAACATACATATACACACACACATAACAATAACATACATATACACACAGGGTCCATTAAGCATAACAATAACATACATATACACACAAGGTCCATTAAGCATAACAATAACATACATATACACACACACATAACAATAACATACATATACACACACACATAACAATAACATACATATACACACACACATAACAATAACATACATATACACACACACATAACAATAACATACATATACACACACACATAACAATAACATACATATACACACAGGGTCCATTGTCAGGGTTCATGTGGTCAACATATATAAAAAAAACAACTAAATAAGATAAGGCTCAGAATTGGTTTCTTAACAAAACCTTTCTACTAGAGATGCGCGGTTTGCGGACACAACCGCGGATTATCCGCGGATCGGGCGGTTGAAATAAAAAAAAAATTAGATTTTACCCGCGGGTCGGGTCGGGCGGTTGAAATTAAAAAAAAAATTAGATTTTAAATAGATTCAGGCGGGTGGCAGTTAAACCAATTGGGAAATATACAGGTAAAAGCCAGTAAATTAGAATATTTTGAAAAACTTGATTTATTTCAGTAATTGCATTCAAAAGGTGTAACTTGTACATTATATTTATTCATTGCACACAGACTGATGCATTCAAATGTTTATTTCATTTAATTTTGATGATTTGAAGTGGCAACAAATGAAAATCCAAAATTCCGTGTGTCACAAAATTAGAATATTACTTAAGGCTAATACAAAAAAGGGATTTTTAGAAATGTTGGCCAACTGAAAAGTATGAAAATGAAAAATATGAGCATGTACAATACTCAATACTTGGTTGGAGCTCCTTTTGCCTCAATTACTGCGTTAATGCGGCGTGGCATGGAGTCGATGAGTTTCTGGCACTGCTCAGGTGTTATGAGAGCCCAGGTTGCTCTGATAGTGGCCTTCAACTCTTCTGCGTTTTTGGGTCTGGCATTCTGCATCTTCCTTTTCACAATACCCCACAGATTTTCTATGGGGCTAAGGTCAGGGGAGTTGGCGGGCCAATTTAGAACAGAAATACCATGGTCCGTAAACCAGGCACGGGTAGATTTTGCGCTGTGTGCAGGCGCCAAGTCCTGTTGGAACTTGAAATCTCCATCTCCATAGAGCAGGTCAGCAGCAGGAAGCATGAAGTGCTCTAAAACTTGCTGGTAGACGGCTGCGTTGACCCTGGATCTCAGGAAACAGAGTGGACCGACACCAGCAGATGACATGGCACCCCAAACCATCACTGATGGTGGAAACTTTACACTAGACTTCAGGCAACGTGGATCCTGTGCCTCTCCTGTCTTCCTCCAGACTCTGGGACCTCGATTTCCAAAGGAAATGCAAAATTTGCATGGTTGGGTGATGGTTTGGCACTTCATGCTTCCTGCTGCTGACCTGCTCTATGGAGATGGAGATTTCAAGTTCCAACAGGACTTGGCGCCTGCACACAGCGCAAAATCTACCCGTGCCTGGTTTACGGACCATGGTATTTCTGTTCTAAATTGGCCCGCCAACTCCCCTGACCTTAGCCCCATAGAAAATCTGTGGGGTATTGTGAAAAGGAAGATGCAGAATGCCAGAGCCAAAAACACAGAAGAGTTGAAGGCCACTATCAGAGCAACCTGGGCTCTCATAACACCTGAGCAGTGCCAGAAACTCATCGACTCCATGCCACGCCGCATTAACGCAGTAATTGAGGCAAAAGGAGCTCCAACCAAGTATTGAGTATTGTACATGCTCATATTTTTCATTTTCATACTTTTCAGTTGGCCAACATTTCTAAAAATCCCTTTTTTGTATTAGCCTTAAGTAATATTCTAATTTTGTGACACACGGAATTTTGGATTTTCATTTGTTGCCACTTCAAATCATCAAAATTAAATGAAATAAACATTTGAATGCATCAGTCTGTGTGCAATGAATAAATATAATGTACAAGTTACACCTTTTGAATGCAATTACTGAAATAAATCAAGTTTTTCAAAATATTCTAATTTACTGGCTTTTACCTGTATATACATAGTTAAATGTTGTTACCCACATACGAAAAACGAGCAGGCACCTGCAGCATATGCCACAACAGAAGAAAAAAAAAAGAGATGGACACTTTTACGGAGCGGAGAAGGGACGCCTCGCCCAAGAGGGCCCCACCGGGAGCCGTAGCTGAGGCGATCCGCGAGAAGGGCCCGACGCACGTCCAGGGTCACCACCGCGCCCACCGCACCGACACCCCGCCTTCGCCGCGGCCGGCGTCACGCGCAGCAGGTAAGCAGCTTACCTGCCCGCCACCCCCGTGGCCGGGGGCTCGTAACAGGGGTCACTCCGCGCGCTCCGCCCGCGCAGCTTACCTGCCCGCCACCCCTGTTGCCGGGGGCGCGTAACAGGGGTCACTCCGCGCGCAGTGCGCTCACGAAAGGGGTGGGGCTCACCCTGGTTGATATAGACAGCAGGACGGTGGCCATGGAAGTCGGAACCCGCTAAGGAGTGTGTAACAACCCACCTGCCGAATCAACTAGCCCTGAAAATGGATGGCGCTGGAGCGTCGGGCCCATACCCGGCCGTCGCCGGCAGCGAGACGCGCTTGGAGGTGCGCTCAGCGCGGCTCCCATATGATTGCGCACTGGTGTGCGTCTGGGTCGTGACAGCGTGGCACGCGAATGTCTGTGCTGCATTGGATCAGTCTCTTTTCTTTAACAGGCAAAAGCTTTATAACCTCACTAATGCCTTGCATCGTCTATATTAGATATATAACAACGGGCGGGTGCGGTTCTGATTAAATGTTAGAACGGGTGGATGGTGGATGGTTGACGACTTTCTGATGCGGTTGCAGATGAAATAATTGTCTATCCGCGCATCTCTAATACATATACACACAGGGTCCATTGTCAGGGTTAATGTGGTCAACATACATCAAATAAAAACTAAATAAGATAAGGCTCAGAATTGGTTTCTTAACAAAACCTTTCTACATATAAAGTGCTTTTTTTGATTAATTGATTGAAACTTGTATTGTCCTGGACTTTGTCCTGGACCTACCGGGGCCTGCGGCCCCTGGACCCTGGCTACTAGGTTTTTCTGATTTCAAAAGTTGGCAGGTATGCGTTTTGTCCACCTCTTGTCCTCCATTGTTGTATCGCACCGCGCAGGAAAAGTGTTCCCAAATAGGAGATCTTAACGAGGCAGGAGGGTCTTCCAGCTCTGGCTTTTACATGTTGTCCTAGCCCGGTCGCTGCTAGCATGCCGTGTGTTGTGCCTCGGTGTGCGTTGTTTACACAACTTCCAGTGCGCTACTTTATATGTTCGTGTGGAAACTCGTTCGGTACACCTCCGAACCGAACCGAAACCCCCGTACCGAAACGGTTCAATACAAATACACGTACAGTTACACCCTTAGTAGTTCCACAACGTACCTGTTGGTGTCTGACGTGTGAGTCACCTTCCTTGTTGTGCTCCATCAACAGTAAAGCAGACAAGAGTTGGCGTTGTGCTCGGCGAGTCTCCACCATCTTGTGTGTCCACCCACGCCGCTGCCAGCTGTCAGACTGCGGCGCACACGCCAGCTGTGCCCACGGTACGTCACCTCCTCCTGCCTCACTCTCATATTCATGTCAAATACACAATATCTGTGTTCTAGTGTGTGTGTGTGTGTGTGTGTGTGCGCAGGCGCTTGTGTGTGTGACGCTGGGTGGAGAGGACACAACTGCAGCCAAGGTGCTAACAAACTTCATAAGGTATTGTTCTTTTCAATTGGACTGCAACTAACTTTTTTTCTTCTTTTTTTTTAGCCACAGACGACACAACCTTGAAGATGGAAGACAACATTTACCTGACAGAGTGAGTGTCATAGAAATATGTGGACACTTAAATAGGTCTACTTCCTGTTATGTCAATTACACCAGGTCTACTTCCTGTTATCATGTCAGTTACACCAGGTCTACTTCCTGTTATGTCAGTTACACCAGGTCTACTTCCTGTTATCATGTCAGTTACACCAGGTCTACTTCCTGTTATGTCAGTTACACCAGGTCTACTTCCTGTTATCATGTCAGTTACACCAGGTCTACTTCCTGTTATCATGCCAGTTACACCAGGTCTACTTCCTGTTATCATGCCAGTTACACCAGGTCTACTTCCTGTTATCATGTCAGTTACACCAGGTCTACTTCCTGTTATCATGTCAGTTACACCAGGTCTACTTCCTGTTATGTCAGTTACACCAGGTCTACTTCCTGTTATCATGTCAGTTACACCAGGTCTACTTCCTGTTATCATGTCAGTTACACCAGGTCTACTTCCTGTTATCATGTCAGTTACACCAGGTCTACTTCCTGTTATCATGTCAGTTACACCAGGTCTACTTCCTGTTATCATGTCAGTTACACCAGGTCTACTTCCTGTTATCATGTCAAATACACCAGGTCTACTTCCTGTTATCATGCCAGTTACACTAGGTCTACTTCCTGTTATGTCAGTTACACCAGGTCTACTTCCTGTTATCATGCCAGTTACACAAGGTCTACTTCCTGTTATCATGTCAGTTACACCAGGTCTACTTCCTGTTATCATGCCAGTTACACCAGGTCTACTTCCTGTTATCATGTCAGTTACACCAGGTCTACTTCCTGTTATCATGTCAGTTACACCAGGTCTACTTCCTGTTATGTCAGTTACACCAGGTCTACTTCCTGTTATCATGTCAGTTACACCAGGTCTACTTCCTGTTATCATGTCAGTTACACCAGGTCTACTTCCTGTTATCATGCCAGTTACACCAGGTCTACTTCCTGTTATCATGTCAGTTACACCAGGTCTACTTCCTGTTATCATGTCAGTTACACCAGGTCTACTTCCTGTTATGTCAGTTACACCAGGTCTACTTCCTGTTATCATGCCAGTTACACCAGGTCTACTTCCTGTTATCATGTCAGTTACACCAGGTCTACTTCCTGTTATCATGTCAGTTACACCAGGTCTACTTCCTGTTATCATGTCAGTTACACCAGGTCTACTTCCTGTTATGTCAGTTACACCAGGTCTACTTCCTGTTATCATGTCAGTTACACCAGGTCTACTTCCTGTTATCATGTCAGTTACACCAGGTCTACTTCCTGTTATCATGTCAGTTACACCAGGTCTACTTCCTGTTATCATGTCAGTTACACCAGGTCTACTTCCTGTTA
>NC_084577.2:29875086-29940086 GCF_033978685.3 Nerophis lumbriciformis | reverse complement strand
ATTATTATGACATCAATGTACACTTTCAAAATAAATTTTTTCTGACACCCTGAGGACAGAAACGTTATCATGACATCAATGTACACTTTCAAAATAAAGTTTCTGACACCCTGAGGACAGAAACGTTATTATGATATCAATGTACACTTTCAAAATAAAGTTTCTGACACCCGGAGGACAGAAACATTATTATGACACCAATGTACACTTTTCAAAATAAAGTTTCTGACACCCTGAGGACAGAAACATTCTCATGACATCAATGTACACTTTCAAAATAAAGTTTCTGACACCCTGAGGACAGAAACATTATCATGACATCAATGTACTCTTTCAAAATAAAGTTTCTGACACCCTGAGGACAGAAACATTATTATGACATCAATGTACACTTTCAAAATAAAGTTTCTGACACCCTGAGGACAGAACCGTTATTATGACATCAATGTACACTTTCAAAATAAAGTTAGTATATTTTACCGGGGAAAAAAATAGTAGCTCAGGCGCCAGAACTTTACTGTAAAAATAAGAGTGGTACCGTTTTTCTTTTGTACACTAAAAATGACTGTCAATTTAGAATAAAATAAAAACATTTTAGAATTTTACTGTAAAAATAAGAGTGGTACAGTTTTTCAGTTGTACACTAAAAATGACTGTCAATTTAGAATAAAATAAAAACATTTTAGAACTTTACTGTAAAAATAAGAGTGGTACAGTTTTTCAGTTGTACACTAAAAATGACTGTCAATTTAGAATAAAATAAATACATTTTACTGTAAAAATAACTGGTACGCTTTTTGATACTCTAAAAAATGACTATTAATTTATAATAAAATAAATACATTTTTGAGTTTGACCTTAAAAATAACAGCGGTAATGTTTTTCGGTTTTCAGTCATACACTAAAACATGACTGTCAATTTGGAGTAAAAAAAAAATTTTTGGATTTTTAGTGTAAAAATAACTGGCATTGATTTTTCAGATTTCAGTCATGCACTAAAAATGACTGTCAATTTGGAGTAAAATAAAGAAATTTAAGAATTTTACTTTAAAAATAACAGCGGTACCGTTTTTCAGTTTTACACTAAAAATGACTGTCAATTTATAATCAAATAAATACATTTTAGAGTTTTACCGTAAACATAACAGTGGTAATGTTTTTTCAGTTTTCGGTCATACACTAAAAATGACTGTCGATTTGGAGTTAAAAACAAACCTGTAAATTTGAGAAATTTACTGTAAAAATAACTGGTATGATTTTTCAATCATACACAAAAAATGACTCAACTAGGAGTAAAAAAAATCCTACATTTTAGAATTGATTGTCAAAAAAGATTTAAGATTTTCAGTTATACACTAAAGAAATACTGTCAATTTAGAGTAAACTAACATTTTTGTAATTTACAAATAACTGGTATGATTTTTAAATTTTCATTTGTACACTTAAAAAAGGACTGTCAATTAAGTGTAAAAAACTGTAAATTTTAGAATGTGTAATAATAACAGTAGTACCGTTTTTCAATTGTCAGTCACACACTAAAAAAAAAGACAATTTAGAGTAAAAAAAACTAATTTTAGAATTTTTACTGTAAACATAACAGTGATAACTATTTTCAATTTGCAGTCCATCCATCCATTTTCTACCGCTTGTCCCTTTTGTGGTCGCGGGGGGTGCTGGAACCTATCTCAGCTGCACTCATACACTAAAAAATGACTGTCAATTTAGAGTTAAAAAAAATGGATCAAAGTGCAGCATTTACCTTTACGACCCAATGCAAACAACCTTCCCTAGTCATGGTGCAAAAAAAAATAAAAACAAATCCAACCAACACATTGTCACTGAACTTTGTGCACATTATAAAAAAAAACGTCCATTCATCATAAAGAAGAAATCAAAATTACACTCATTTTAATCCATTACAAAGCATGATGGGAAAAATGCAAAACTTATCCATGTTTGGTGCATTTTAGCTGCTTGATATTTCAGATTGATTACAAAACTTTAAGGAGGTCGTCATGGAAGTAAACAAGGTAGGAGTCCAACTTTCACATACTCTTAATATCCAATTATATTAATATATATTTTATAGAGGGACCAGCAGTCGAATATATAAGATATAAATGTTGTCACGTTGTGTAAATGGTAAATAAAAAGAGAATACAATGATTTGCAAATCCTTTTCAACTTATATTAAATTGAATAGACTGCAAAGACAACATATTTCATGTTCACACTGACAAACTCTGGTATTTTGTGCAAATATTAGCTCATTTGGAATTTGATGCCTGCAACATGTTTCAAAAAAGCTGGCACAAGTGGCAAAAAAGAGTGAGAAAGTTGAGGAATGCTTATCAAAGACTTATTTGGAACATCCCACAGGTGAACGGGCTGATTGGGAACAGGTGGGTGCCATGATTGGGTATAAACTCAGTCATTCACAAATAAGGACGGGGCGAGGGTCACCACTTTGTCAACAAATGCCTGAGCAAATTGTTTAAGAACAACATTTCTCAAGCAGCTATTGCAAGGAATTTAGGGATTTCACCATCTACGCTCTGTAATATCATCAAAAGGTTCAAAGAATGTGGAGAAATCACTGCAGGTAAGCCATGATATTACACACCTTGGATCCCAGGCGGTACTGCATCAAAAAGCCACATCAGTGTGTAAAGGATATCACCACATGGGTTCAGGAACACATCAGAAAACCACTGTCAGTAACTACAGTTGGTCGCTACATCTGTAAGTGCAAGTTGAAACTCTACTATGCAAAGCCAAAGCCATTTATCAACAACACCCAGAAACGCTGGGCCTGAGCTCATCTAAGATGGAATGATGCAAAGTGGAAAAGTGTTCTGTGGCATGACGAGTCCACATTTCAAATTGTTTATTGGAAAAGAACCATCCGGATTGTTCTAGGGTGAAAGTGTAAAAGGCAGCATGTGTGATGGTATGGGGGTGTATTAGTGGCCAAGACATGGGTAACTTACACATCTGTGAAGGCACCATTAATGCTGAAAGGTACATACAGCTTTTGGAGCAACATATGTTGCCATCCAAGCGACGCTATCATGGACGCCCCTGCTTATTTCAGCTAAAGCAGGCTAAAATATGAGAAGGGAGACTGTTGAACAGCTTAAGCTGTACATCAAGCAAGAATGGGAAATAATTCCACTTCAAAAATGTGTCTCCTCAGTTCCCAAACCTTTACTGAGTGTTGTTAAAAGGAAAGGCCATGTAACACACTGGTAAAAAATGCCCCTGTGACAACTTTTTTTTTATGTGTTGCTGCCATTAAATTCTAAGTTCATGATTATTTGCAAAAGTGTGAACATGAAATATCGTGTCTTTGCAGTCTAGTCAATTAAATAAACGTTGAAAATGATTAGCATCGTATTCTCTTTTTTATTTTTATTTATTTATTTACACAACGTGACAACTTCACTGCTTTTGACGTTTGTAAGTTAACAAAGTTAGTAAAGTACATTATTTTTTTTAGAAAAATACATCAGGTTCTTAGCTAAATATAATAATGAATTATGTCACACAATGTAAAATTACAGGTGTAAAAACTAACTTATATGGTAAAATTGGTTAAAAAAAAATTTAAAAAAAAGAGTAATTTTACAGTAAACGGAATCTTACTTCACAATTGATAGGCTCATTACCTAAAAAGATTCCATATTTACACATTTTGGAGTAAAAAAAAAAAAAAAAAAAAAAAAAAAAAAAATATATATATATATATATATATATATATACATACAATATATACAGGTAAAAGCCAGTAAATTAGAATATTTGGAAAAACTTGATTTATTTCAGTAATTGCATTCAAAAGGTGTAACTTGTACATTATATTTATTCATTGCACACAGACTGATGCATTCAAATGTTTATTTCATTTAATTTTGATGATTTGAAGTGGCAACAAATGAAAATCCAAAATTCCGTGTGTCACAAAATTAGAATATTGTGTAAGGGTTAAATTTTGAAGACACCTGGTGCCACAAACTAATCCGCTGATTAACTCAAAACACCTGCAAAGGGCTTTAAATGGTCTCTCAGTCCAGTTCTGAAGCCTACACAAACATGGGGAAGACTTCAGATTTGACAGCTGTCCAAAAGGCAACCATCGACACATTGCACAAGGAGGGAAAGACACAAAAGGTTATTGCTGAAGAGGCTGGCTGTTCTCAGAGCTCTGTGTCCAAACACTTTAATGGAGAGGCAAAGGGAAGGAAAAACTGTGGTCAGAAAAAGTGTGCAAGCGATAGGGATCACCGCGCCCTGGTCAAGATTGTGAAAAAAAACCCATTCAAAAATGGGGGGGGGGATTCAGAAGGAGTGGACAGCTGCTGGAGTCAGTGCTTCAAGATCCACCACCAAGAGACGCTTGAAAGACATGGGTTTCAACTGCCGCATACCTCGTGTCAAGCCACTGTTGACCAAGAAACAGCGCGAAAAGCGTCTCACCTGGGCTAAGGAAAAAAAGAGCTGGACTGCTGCTGAGTGGTCCAAAGTCATGTTTTCTGACGAAAGCAAATTTTGCATTTCCTTTGGAAATCGAGGTCCCAGAATCTGGAGGAAGACAGGAGAGGCACAGGATCCACGTTGCCTGAAGTCTAGTGTAAAGTTCCCACCATCAGTGATGGTTTGGGGTGCCATGTCATCTGCTGGTGTCGGTCCACTCTGTTTCCTGAGATCCAGGGTCAACGCAGCCGTCTACCAGCAAGTTTTAGAGCACTTCATGCTTCCTGCTGCTGACCTGCTCTATGGAGATGGAGATTTCAAGTTCCAACAGGACTTGGCGCCTGCACACAGCGCAAAATCTACCCGTGCCTGGTTTACGGACCATGGTATTTCTGTTCTAAATTGGCCCGCCAACTCCCCTGACCTTAGCCCCATAGAAAATCTGTGGGGTATTGTGAAAAGGAAGATGCAGAATGCCAGACCCAAAAACGCAGAAGAGTTGAAGGCCACTATCAGAGCAACCTGGGCTCTCATAACACCTGAGCAGTGCCAGAAACTCATCGACTCCATGCCACGCCGCATTAACGCAGTAATTGAGGCAAAAGGAGCTCCAACCAAGTATTGAGTATTGTACATGCTCATATTTTTCATTTTCATACTTTTCAGTTGGCCAACATTTCTAAAAATCCCTTTTTTGTATTAGCCTTAAGTAATATTCTAATTTTGTGACACACGGAATTTTGGATTTTCATTTGTTGCCACTTCAAATCATCAAAATTAAATGAAATAAACATTTGAATGCATCAGTCTGTGTGCAATGAATAAATATAATGTACAAGTTACACCTTTTGAATGCAATTACTGAAATAAATCAAGTTTTTCAAAATATTCTAATTTACTGGCTTTTACCTGTGTGTGTATATATATATATATGTGTATATATATATATATATATATATATATATATATATATATATATATATATATATATATATATATATATATATATACTGTTGCACTGCAATTTCATGCAGGATGTTCTCAGACTAATAATAATAATAATAAATAACAACAATAAATAAAACATCAATGTTTTACCGAAACAGATGCTGTTGCAGTGTTGCCAGTTTGCGCCATTTTGGGAAGCATTCAAGATGATTTTAAAATAAATAAATAAATGCTTTATGCGCTCTTCATTTTCCAAGAATTATGAGATATTTTCTTTCATTTTTTTTTTTTGCATCCGTGATGCGCGCGCACGTCAAAGGGATGTAATAAGGAGCAACAAGGGCCGAGTCACAGGCAGCCATTGGAGGAATATACGTTGTCGGAATATAAATTATATACGTTATAAGAACATAAATGATGTACGTAATAGGAATATAAATGATGTACGTAATAGGAATATAAATGATGTATTTACATTACGACGTAAGTCATCATCACGTGACAGCATGTTACGGCGTCTCGTCCGGGTTCATTAAAAACACAATAAAGACTAAAACAAAACAGAATGGTCATAAAGATGTGCACACGTATGAATATTATGTTATACATGCAGTTTTTGCGTCCCAAAACAGTGTTATTTGAACACTTACGTCACATTTGAACGACGAGGGGTCGCTTCCCGATCCATTTGCGCATGCGCCGAAAATCAGCAACTTCCGTTTCACCTTTTTTTATTTATTTATTTATTTATTATAAAACACTTCTCAAAAGTATGTCCTGATAACCTCAAATAATCGACAAATACACCTTTTGGAAGTAAAAGTAAAACAATTTGTCCATGTCGTCAAATTTCTAGCCGAATTTTTTTTTTAATCTTAGCAAAATAAACCTGCATTTCACGGCAGTTATTAAATGTTTTGTTTTGAAAAGATATGTTTTGCCATACAAATACTTTGAATACTGTCATTTCCACAATGGTGAGTCATAATTATAAGATAAAAAGTCATAATTATGAGATATCGGCAGAGGTGGGACCAAGTCATTGTTTTGCAAGTCACAAGTAAGTCTCAAGTCTTTGCCCTCAAGTCCGAGTCAAGTCCCGAGTCAAGACAGGCAAGCCCCGAGTCAAGTCCAAAGTCAAGACTGGAAAGTCTCAAGTCAAGTCCTAAGTCCTGCATTTTGAGTTTCGAGTCCTTTCAAGTCCTTTTTAACCACAGACTAATATATTAACACAGATTGTGTATGCTTTTCAAACGCTGTATTTATTTATTAAAACAAGTGCATTTTAAATTGCAGGAAAGAAAATTGTGCACTTTATAATAGCACTATTAACCAGTCATTTTAAACATTAACTCATTCCTTTACAGAACAAACACATTGAAAAATAAAGTGCAAATGTACTTATTTGTACAAAAGTGTTAACATTGAAAAAACATGACATATACGTGAACATAACAAAAAAGTTGTACTTTTTATATGTCAGGGCCCTATGCTGCATTGCATTTGCAAAAGACCAAATTAGCCAAGAGTCTGTCAGTCATTTGTGCACGATGGGGGCGTAGTATGATGCCACCATGGCTGAAAACTCGCTCCACTGGAGCACTGGAGGCAGGCACTGCCAAGACTCTCATGGCCACTCGGAACAGTGAAGGAAGAGTCTTCATGTTCAATGCCCAGAACAAAAGGGGGGAGAGAGTTGTTTTGGGTTGGTGCACTACTTGTAAGTGTATCTTGTGTTTTTTATGTTGATTTAATTAAAAAAAGAAAGAAAAAAAAAAATTCTTGTGCGGCCCGATACCAATCGATCCACGGACCAGTACCGGGCCGCGGCCCGGTGGTTGGGGACCACTGAGGTGAACAACCAACATGTATGTCAGAAAGCTAGCTAAAACGGTACACATATTCATAATATAGTATACATTTTAACTGACCTTTATTTGACTATTTTTGTCTTTTTTTTAGGTGGCTAAAATACGCAGTGCTGCTGACCGCCGTCTAACGTTACGTGTGATATATTGACTAATGTAACCCTGCTTAAAAAAAATCACTGAACAAAAAGTATGAATAAGGTAGTGAACTGCAACAGATTCCCGTGTTTGCAATAACGTTAGCAGTGAGTTTACAGCCTCACTGATTTAACTACACAGCAAATAAAAGTCACGTTACGTAGCCAATAAACGTTATCTTACATTCAAAACTTACCCTTCTTTGTGCAACTTCAAATGCCGGACGAAGTTGGAAGTTGTTGCCTCTCCATCAGTCATTTTCGAACCGCATGTGTTGCATACTGCAAACCGTTTCGTGTTGACCACCTCGTCATTTTTATACCCAAACGAAATTATTTTAGGCATCATTTTTTGTTCACTGGCGTGTGGTTTGGACATGTCTTCTTCGTTGGTTGTCCTGCAATTTGATTGGATGAATGCTGTGTGATGAAAACAAAGTAGATCTAATTTGATTGGCTGTTGTACTGAGAGCACACCAGCTGACACACGCAACGCTGATAGACAAGTACACGATGAAAAATACGGAGCGCTCCCGAATAACTTTTTCATCTTTGGGTTTTGGGGAAAGTAGCAAGTCGTGTCAAGTCATGTCAATTCAAAAGGCTCAAGTCCAAGTGAAGTCACAGGTCATTGATGTTAAAGTCTAAGTCGAGTTGCAAGTCTTTTTACATTTTGTCAAGTCGAGTCTAAAGTCATCAAATTCATGACTCGAGTCTGACTCGAGTCCAAGTCATGTGACTCGAGTCCACACCTCTGCTTATAGCATATAAGAATATTCTATTACTGTTAAGTAATAGAATGTGAAGCGTGAAGCGACTGGGATGAGAATCAGCACCTCCAAGTCCGAGTCCATGGTTCTCGCCCGGAAAAGGGTGGAGTGCCATCTCCGGGTTGGGGAGGAGATCTTGCCCCAAGTGGAGGAGTTCAAGTACCTCGGAGTCTTGTTCACGAGTGAGGGAAGAGTGGATGGTGAGATCGACAGGCGGATCGGTGCGGCGTCTTCAGTAATGCGGACGCTGTATCGATCCGTTGTGGTGAAGAAGGAGCTGAGCCGGAAGGCAAAGCTCTCAATTTACCGGTCGATCTACGTTCCCATCCTCACCTATGGTCATGAGCTTTGGGTTATGACCGAAAGGACAAGATCACGGGTACAAGCGGCCGAAATGAGTTTCCTCCGCCGGGTGGCGGGGCTCTCCCTTAGAGATAGGGTGAGAAGCTCTGTCATCCGGGGGGAGCTCAAAGTAAAGCCGCTGCTCCTCCGCATCGAGAGGAGCCATATGAGGTGGTTCGGGCATCTGGTCAGGATGCCACCCGAGCGCCTCCCTAAGGAGGTGTTTAGGGCATGTCCGACCGGTAGGAGGCCACGAGGAAGACCCAGGACACGTTGGGAAGACTATGTCTCCCGGCTGGCCTGGGAACGCCTCGGGATCCCCCGGGAGGAGCTGGACGAAGTGGCTGGGGAGAGGGAAGTCTGGGCTTCCCTGCTTAGGCTGCTGCCCCCGCGACCCGACCTCGGATAAGCGGAAGAAGATGGATGGATGGATGGATATTACTGTTAAGCAAACTATGAATAAAAAAAGATGTGTCCTTTATCATAGCCACACGTGTGACAAAAAAAGCGTGTGAAAATCGGTGGTATTCAGTGAGGTAAGATGAATTAAATGCGCTGACAGTTCATTGCTCCTGCCAAATTAATTGCACCGAGTGGAGCGAATCACCACTCCAAGATGGCGGCCCCGCGTCTCGTCAGCGCCAGTAAGGCAGTAGCGCTCCATGCTGCGTACGAACAAGTCTATGATACTAATAGTATATTTGCGCATGCGTGTTGCAAATTCAGCGCATGCGCAAACGCGTGGGGCCGTGACACCGCTGCGCCTCAAATACCGGAAGTGGCGCCCGTGTTGTTGTCATGTGATATCTGCCGCCGACGGTGGCTACTTTTTGCCCTCAACCAGACAACTTTTATGTTTGTCGGCGCGGAAGAAGACGGCTGCTTTTCCGTGTGAAAAGAGGGACGCCGGAGTGTCGCGGAGGCCGCCATGGGGTGCTGTTACAGCGGCGAGGACGAGGCGGCAGAGCAGGTAGCATAGCCGCTAGCTAGCTAACTAATCAATATCACTCTTTAGTCACGTGTGTACAGTCTTGTATCGACATCAATGACGTCACGACGTAGGCTTTATTCCTCTCGCCTTTGCCGAGTGTCGCCTTTTTTATTCTCTCCGCGCATTTGTTGAAGCTGTCCCTGAGGCCTGGCTAACTGCTACTTCCAAACAAGTTGCTTTCATGCTCATTAACCACAAACGCTTTCTGGAATGACGTCATGCACGCCAAGCGGAGAGGAACTTTGTCCTATTTACAAAGAGTCACAAGATGGCAGGTTCCCCTTTTTTTTTTATTGACGAGTCGCGTGACCTAAGAGTTTTACAACTTTTTAAAGAGACGCCAAGTTGTAACAAGCCAGCTCCAAACATTCAAATGACCCCAAACCTAAGACACACTGTGTCTAACGTTCACAATTCTTATGCAAGACGTGTGTTGTTCTTTTTTTTTTTTTTTTTTTTATGCATTCTAAATCGTAAATAAACACTAGCAAAAGTCAGCCAACAATGAAGCCAAAAGGAGTTGCTCTATTCCGCCTGTAAAGCCTCTATCGTCGTTTTATATACACGCTCTAAGTATATATGTAATGTAGTAACATTCATAGTATGTAATATTTACATATTTTCATCATTATTAGTATTGTATACACACTGTAAGTATATATGTAATGTAACATTCATAATAACATGTAATATTTACATATTTTCATAATTTTAAGTAGTATATACACACTAAGTATATATGTAATGTAGTAACATTCATAATATGTCATTTACATATTTTCATAATTTTAAGTATTGTATACACACTTAAGTATATATGTAATGTTGTAACATTCATAATAACATGTAATATTTACACATTTTCATCATTTTAAGTATTATATACACATTGTAAGTATATATGTAATGTAGTAACATTCATAATAAAATGTCATATTTACATATTTTCATTATTTTAAGTATTATATACACACTGTAAGTATATATGTAATGTAGTAACATTCATAATAACATGTAATATTTACACATTTTCATCATTTTAAGTGTTGTATACACACTAAGTATATATGTAATGTAGTAGCATTCATAATAACATGTCATATTTACATATTTTCATCATTTTAAGTGTTATATACACACTGTAAGTATATATGTAATGTAGTAACATTCATAATAACATGTAATATTTTCATAATTTTAAGTAGTATATACACACTAAGTATATATGTAATGTAGTAACATTCATAATATGTCATATTTACATATTTTCATCATTTTAAGTATTGTATACACACTAAGTATATATGTAATGTAGTAACATTCATAATAACATGTAATATTTACATATTTTCATCATTTTAAGTGTTATATACACACTGTAAGTATATATGTAATGTAGTAGCATTCATAATAACATGTCATATTTACACATTTTCATAATTTTAAGTATCATATACACTAAGTTTATATGTAATGTAGTAACATTCATAATAACATGTCATATTTACATATTTTCATAATTTTAAGTATTGTATACACACTAAGTATATATGTAATGTAGTAGCATTCATAATATGTCATATTTACACATTTTCATAATTTTAAGTATTATATACACACTGTAAGTATATATGTAATGTAGTAACATTCATAATAACATGTCATATTTACATATTTTCATAATTTTAAGTATCATATACACTAAGTTTATATGTAATGTAGTAACATTCATAATAACATGTCATATTTACACATTTTCATAATTTTAAGTATCATATACACTAAGTTTATATGTAATGTAGTAACATTCATAATATGTAATTTACATATTTTCATAATTTTAAGTATTGTATACACACTTAAGTATATATGTAATGTTGTAACATTCATAATATGTCATATTTACATATTTTCATCATTTTAAGTGTTATATACACACTGTAAGTATATATGTAATGTAGTAACATTCATAATAACATGTAATATTTACATATTTTCATCATTTTAAGTGTTGTATACACACTGTAAGTATATATGTAATGTAGTAACATTCATAATAACATGTAATATTTACACATTTTCATCATTTTAAGTGTTATATACACACTAAGTATATATGTAATGTAGTAACATTCATAATATGTAATATTTACATATTTTCATCATTTTAAGTGTTATATACACACTGTAAGTATATATGTAATGTAGTAACATTCATAATAACATGTCATATTTACACATTTTCATAATTTTAAGTATCATATACACTAAGTTTATATGTAATGTAGTAACATTCATAATGTCATTTACATATTTTCATAATTTTAAGTATTGTATACACACTTAAGTATATATGTAATGTAGTAACATTCATAATAATATGTAATATTTACATATTTTCATAATTTTAAGTAGTATATACACACTAAGTATATATGTAATGTAGTAACATTCATAATAACATGTCATATTTTCATAATTTTAAGTAGTATATACACACTAAGTATATATGTAATGTAGTAACATTCATAATATGTCATTTACACATTTTCATCATTTTAAGTATTATATACACATTGTAAGTATATATGTAATGTAGTAACATTCATAATAAAATGTCATATTTACATATTTTCATCATTTTAAGTATCATATACACTAAGTTTATATGTAATGTAACATTCATAATATGTCATTTACATATTTTCATAATTTTAAGTATTGTATACACACTTAAGTATATATGTAATGTTGCAACATTCATAATAACATGTAATATTTACATATTTTCATCATTTTAAGTGTTATATACACACTAAGTATATATGTAATGTAGTAGCATTCATAATAACATGTCATATTTACATACTTTCATCATTTTAAGTAGTATATACACACTGTAAGTATATATGTAATGTAGGAACATTCATAGTAACATTTAATATTTACATATTTTCATCATTTTAAGTATTATATAGACACTGTAAGTATATATGTAATGTTGTAACATTCGTAATAACATGTCATATTTACATATTTTCATCATTTTAAGTATCATATACACTAAGTTTATATGTAATGTTGTAACATTCATAATAACACGTAATGTTTACGTATTTTGGTCATTTTAAGCATATGGCGGCGTATCATTTCACAGATACATTACAAAGTTTGCTTTTCCCTTCAACAACAAGAAGACTACTAATCATGGCAGACTTGATGAGAGACTACAAAGACTACTTTTGGACAAATGATGATCCAGAAACTTCTATTTTAGAGCCTGAAAAAAGGAGGATGATTTATTTTTTTAATTAATTTTTTTTTTCTTGGCAGAGGAAACATTAAATATTATTCTGGCTTCATAAGAGCCATAATATTTTGTTTATTTTGTGTGATTAAATATGTGAACTATTCCGTTTATTTTACTTTATTTAAATGTTTTCAATATTTATTTATTTTTAAATTAATTTACTATTTCCCCCGGCAATTTTTTCCCCAGATTTAACTGTCTTTAAATTAGGGCTTGGCAATGAAATGTTATAAAAAATATCATGAGAAACGCATAATCGATACCAATAAAAAATGTAATAATGGGAGGATATATCTGCATATATATATATTGTGTGTGTATGTATGTATGTATATATATATATATATATATATATATATATATATATATATATATATATATATATATATATCTACATACATACATACATACATACATGTGTATATGTATAGTAGTCGAAGTCTTTTTCAGAAGGACCGTAGTCAGACCAATGTGGTCTGTACATGATGCGAGGCAAAAGCACTAATACCACACCACCTGTCACGTTCAAACACTGAGGACATCTATTAAACAAGACAAAAGGCAAGGAATCAAACGGAGACAGAATTCAATTCGGACTCAATATTGAGGAGAGACATGGCCACTGCACTCTCTGTACAGTCCTGCACCACGCTCTGACGAAGAAGGTTTTCGTCTCCTCTTTTATTCAGATGTTCAATGTTCACGCACCGACACATGTCACAGCAGGAATGGGAAGTATGTAAAACAGTCATTGTTTTCGGTCGCTTTGAAGACCAAGAAGAGGATTTCTCGGGCTTGGGCTCTTCCTGGATCCAGCTGGGGCAGGTGTTGGAGGACAATGGATAACCCCTCCCGTCTCCTGACCACAGTTGCTTCAAAAGGGCAGCGGGTCGTAAATAGCGTTGACTTCAAAGAGAGTTCGTTTAACACTTCAAAAAGAGTTCCTCTGGAAGTTGAGCAGATCCTGCCATCTGTCCGTGTTGAAATCACAGTGGCGTTTCACGAGCATTCTTCCTCTTGTTAGGCCTCGAAAGACAGCATTCATCTTCTTATCAGGAACACAATGCAACACAACGTTTCTTTTGTGATAACTTACAATTATTCCAACACCACCTTAGCTCACCCTTTAGAGCACAGCCGTAACTTCCTGTCATTAAACCTGCGGAAAATAGTTCTTCTCAGGTTTCTATGTTTACATTTTCACACTTTGCACTATTTTCTTACACTTTATGAGGCATTTCTTACACATTCCTTCATTTTAAGTGCTTATTGTTAAGTGTTCAATGTGATTTGACTATTTTGTTGACATTAAGTGTTTTCCACGGACTTGTTTTAGTGTTATTTTAATGCTAGAGAGAAATGGAGTGTGTTCACTTCCTGTTGTAGACACCACCTCCGAGTATAGAAAGATCACTCTGTTCAGCTGTAGGTTCAAAGTACACATTTAAATATCTTATTCACTCCACCAGTAATGTGTTTGTATGAGTTTACACTTAAAGAGAAGACATGACACCTTTTGGTTTGTCGAAGACATATTTTTGCACTTACATGACATGACTTGTTTATCATTGAAGGATCCTGAACGCAAGCCGCTGATCACGCACCCAAACCCGGTCAGCAAACCCCCAAATGGCACGGACTGGATCAGTCCCACCGTGCCCTCGGCCAGGACGGACGAACAGGCCCTGCTCACCTCCATCCTCACCAAGACGGCACAGTAAGATGGCGCTCTGTGCGGCCGGCAGGTGACTGAGCACGCACCTTGCTTCAAATGTGCTTTGTCGCGCAGGAACATCATCGACGTGTCGGCGGCTGACTCAGTCATGATGGAGCAACATGAATACATGGACAAAGCTCGACAATACAGGTGTGTTGACAGGCATCATTTACACAGCTTCTGATAGTAATCACCAACTCTTTTTCTGCATTACGTCCTTTTATAGTCAAGAGACCAAATACATGTTTTCTAGGGGTGTAACGGTACGCAAAAATTTCGGTTCGGTACGTACCTCGGTTTAGAGCAGCGTTTCTCAAAGTGTGGGGCGCGCCCCACTGGTGGGGAATAGAGACATGACAGGTGGGGTGCGAGGAACGGGAGGAAATTTCACTTTACATTTTTTTTTTAATTATTATATTTTTAGATTATTTTTTTTACTATGCTTTCATTTTCTATACACACTGTAAATCACTTTGTGATTCTGTCTGTGAAATCCGCTATATAAATAAATGGAAATTACCGGTACTTATTTTTACTGTAGGCTTTATATTTCTCGGTAGGAGCGAAAGTTTGACAGACATAGCAACAGTAACTAATGGGGGCGGGGCTAAGCGGAACAAACTTTCGCGCGGATGGGTAGCAGGCTAATGTGTGGACCACAATTACACAAATATATACATTTGTGACTCGCACCTCAAATGTCGTCGAACCAGAGCCAGCGCCTGCAGAGAAACAAAAATGTGACGGGCACACACTGTGTCATTCACCGGGAAGCACTCGCGTCAAGGCAGCTCAGCCCCGAACTCAATGAGGTTTTAACAGATGTTGTGAGCGCGGTAAATTTGATGAAAACACGACCACTGAAAGCGCGACTGTTCTCTGCACTGTGTGAGGAAATGGGAGCTGATCATACAGCCGTGCTGTTACACAGTGAAGCAAGGTGGCTCTCCTGGGGGAAAGTGCTGTCACTTGCCCGGTCTTGCCAAATGCATAGCTCCTCCTTTTTTTTTTTTGCAAAGATTGCAAAGTGGCACTTTTATTGTATTTATTATTGAACTTGATGCAAGTTATTTGATTTATTATTGAACTTGATGCAAGTTATAACACTTTTTTTGATTTATTATTGAACTTGATGCAAGTTATAACACTTTTTTTGATTTAGTATTGAACTTGATGCAAGTTATAACCCTTTTTTTGATTTATTATTGAACTTGATGCAAGTTATAACACTTTTTTGATTTATTACTGAACGTGATGCAAGTTATAACACTTTTTTGGATTTATTATTGAACTTGATGCAAGTTATAACAGTTTTTTTAATTTATTATTGAACGTGATGCAAGTTATAACACTTTTTTTGATTTATTATTGAACTTGATGCAAGTTATAACACTTTTGTTTTATTTATTATTGAACTTGATGGAAGTTATTTTATTTATTATTGAACTTGATGCAAGTTATACCACAGCTGCACAGTTATTTTATTTATTATTGAACTTAATGTTATTTTATGTTATTGAGTTCGAATGTATACAACTTGATGTTCAATAAATTTGAAAATGTTAAAGCTTGGCATTAGCGCTCTGTTGGGGCGATGGGGGCAGGTGGGGCTTGAAAACTCCCCCTTGTCCAAAGTGGGGGATGACAAAAAAAGTTTGAGAACCACTGCAGTACAGTAAGAAAACAACAAAATATACATTTTTTGGTTATTTATTTACCAAATTTATAAACAATGACTTTATCCTTTTAACATTGGGAACACTATAATCATTCTGCCCACGTTAATCAACATTAAACTGCCTCAAGTTGTTGCTCAGATGAAATAAAATGACAAAACTTTTCTTCTACATAAAAAAAGTGCAACATTAAACAGTTTCAAGTCAACTCATCATGCTTAATTTATTACAGCATTTGGGAAACCTGTACCGTATTTTCCGCACCATAAGGCGCCCTGGGTTATAAGCCGCGCCTTCAATGAACGGCATATTTCAAAACTTTGTCCACCTATAAGCCGCCCCGTGTTGTAAGCCGCATCTAACTGCGCTAAAGGAATGTCAAAAAAACAGTCAGATAGGTCAGTCAAACTTTAATAATATATTAAAAACCAGCGTGATGTGGGCGCGCATGGAGTCGTATATCAACATGGACGGAGCTGCGTGAAAAAAGCCACCCGGCCTCTTCGCGTAAACTTACCTTAACCACTCGCTCATCTTTTCTTCATCCATCCATCCCTTCGAGTTAGCTTTTATGATGACGCCGGCTGGAAAGGTCTCTTTTGGCAAGGTCTTCCTTTTGAATATCACCATGGGTGGAAGTTTCTGGCCATTAGCATGGCAAGCTAGAACCACAGTGAAGGATGACTTCTCATTCCCTGTGGTGCGAATATTCACCGTACGTGCTCCCGTTGTATCCACAGTGCGGTTCACAGGAATATCAAAAGTCAGTGGAACCTCGTCCATGTTGATAATGTTCTCTGGCCGGATCTTTTTTTCAGCTATCTTGTTTTTACAATATGCACGGAAAGTAGCCAGCTTTTCTTGAAAGTCTTTAGGCAGTTGCTGTGAAATAGTAGTCCGTGTGCGGATGGAGAGATTGCGTCTTTTCATGAACCGGAAACCTGTCGCTTAGTAGGAGCCATTTTGTGGTCTTTACAGATGTAAACACACAAAGGAAATGAAACGTAATATCCGCGCGCTTCTTCTTCTTCTACGCGGGCGGGTGGTTGCTTACAGTAGAAGAAGAAGCGCTTCCTGTTCTATGGGGGCGGGTGCTTACCTTGGCGGTTGCTTGCGTAGAAGAAGAAGCACTTCCTCTTCTACGGGGAAAAAAGATGGCGGCTGTTTACCGTAGTTGCGAGACCGAAACTTTATGAAAATGAATCTTAATATTAATCCATATATAAAGCGCACCGGGTTATAAGCCGCACTGTCAGCTTTTGAGTAAATTTGTGGTTTTTAGGTGCGGCTAATAGTGCGGAAAATACGGTACATGTTTTCTAGGGGTGTAACGGTACACAAAAATTTCGGTTCGGTACGTACCTCGGTTTAGAGGTCACGGTTCGGTTCATTTTCGGTACAGCAAGAAAACAACAAAATATAAATGTTTTGGTTATTTATTTACCAAAGTTATAAACAATGACTTTATCCTTTTAACATTGGGAACACTATAATCATTCTGCCCACGTTAATCAACATTAAACTGCCTCAAGTTGTTGCTCAGATTAAATAAAATGACAAAACTTTTCTTCTACATAAAAAAAGTGCAACATTAAACAGTTTCAAGTCAACTCATCATGCTTAATTTATTACAGCATTTGGGAAGCCTGTAGTTGATTTTTATTATGTAAATGTTATATTTTTATCAACATGTGATGGCAGGGACCCTGCCATTGTTTATTGTTTATTGAATGGATCCCCATTTGCTGACGCCAAGGCGACTGCTAGTCTTCCTGGGGTCCATATAGGAGCATACAAAATTAAAATACAAAGAATACATGCAATAACAGACATTATACAATGGAAAAATACAACATAAGATAAAAAGCTAGTTAAAACCAGTATTAAAAATTCACGTCATGTGGGCAGCTGCAATAGGTGTATCTTCAAAGCTGTCTTGAATGACAATTTACTTTGTGAGAGATTAATGTGAGATGGCAACCCATTCCAGAATGATGTACATCTATACATGACTGTATGTTTGAGGAGATTGGTCCTGGGAGCAGGAAGTGCCAAATAGCCATTGCTGGCATTCCTAGTGTCATGAATATGTGTGTTAGTTGATTTTAAAAACTGTTTGTAAAAGTAATCTGGTGATTGATCTAAAATGATAGTTGTAAAGAACATAAGGAGACTACAATGCATCTTTTGTTCAACAGACAACCAGGACAGGCGTGAATGCATAAATGAAATATTAGTGTGCAAAGAACATTTAAGTAGCAGTCTAGCCGCTCTGTTCTGAACAAGTTGCAGTTTGTTCAGGTCAGACTTGGTCGTAGCGGACCATATTATAGGACAGTAATGAAGATGACAGAAAACCAAGGACTGTATGACTTGAGCCATTGTTGAGGATGTCAAGAAGGTGGAGCACCTCCTGACCATGGCTAAACCTCTTCCCATTTTCATTGAAATACCATTAATATGATCGGACCATGACAGTTGACTGTCTAATAGCACACCAAGCAATTTTGCTTTTTTGACCTGCTCAATACGTATGTCTGACATTAAAATATGAAGCTGTGGGTCATCAACAAGCATATGCCTGGATCCAAAAAGAATGCTTTTTGTTTTGTCAATATTCACAACAAGTTTACTATCATTTACCCAGCGGGACACTCTCTCCAGGTCCTGATTGAAGTTATTTTCTAGGTCATTTAAGGTAGAGGCAGTACTGTATAGAGTTGTGTCATCTGCATACATAACCATATTGGTGTTTGTTGTAACACAGGGAAGATCATTAGTAAAAATAATAAAAAGTAAAGGACCTAAGCAGCTTCCTTGAGGCACGTCGCAGTAATTGTACTTGCGTTCAGATAGGCTACCATTAAAACACACTCTCTGTGTTCTTGCTGATAGATAGCTCAACATCCAAGAAAGTGACATACTATTAAAACCATATTTTCTCAGTTTGGAGATCATTATGTTGTGATCTATGACATCGAATGCCGCACTAAAGTCAATCAGGACAGTACCAACCATCTTCTTGACATCCATTTGTGACAGCCAGTCATCAGTCAGCTGAGCTAGAGCAGTAGATGTTGAGTGACCTTGCCTAGAAGCATGCTGGGAACCCGACATCAGTTTGTTGTAGGTAAAGTAATCTTGAATTTGTTTGAAAACAACTTTTTCCATCAATTTACTAAGAACAGGAAGTATGCTTATTGGTCTACTGTTTTTACCAGTAAAATCTTTATTTTTGTCCTTGGGTAGAGGACAGGACAGACTCCATATCTCTTATCTTGCCATTCAAAACTAGGCTGCTGCATTTCTAATGATTAATGTAACTATAGCTGAAAAAATGGTGCAATAGGAGAGACTATTCATCCCTGAACACCATGGAGTTCATGTAGGCTTAATGATGCACTTACATTATTATATCAACTATCAGAGACAGAAACTCTTCATTTAACATAATGTCCTTTTTTGCTGCTTCAACACAGCTCAATCAACACAGAAAAAGGTCAAGTGAAATAACAGACAGACAGGGCTTTGCTGTCCGTAACACACACACACGCACATACACCGCAAAATGAGCTAACGTTACGCTAAAAGCGAATTAGCCTGCCTTTTATATTTCTAGAAGGTCAACGGGCTCATAGTGATGTTACTAGTAGTTGACTGGGAGGTGTTTATTATCATTTGGGGAGAGTCCGCTGCCTGATGATTACCTGCTAAACGCTAAGCACTGACTACATGCGCTCTGAATACGCACTGCTGATTGGCTGTTACCGCTCTGTGTGTAACCAATCAGATGGTTGTGTGGGTGGGACAATGCTGGGTGCTGTGTAGAGGACTGACAGAAACAGACTACTTCATATGTTCGTGTGGAAACTCGTTCGGTACACCTCCGAACCGAACCGAAACCCCCGTACCGAAACGGTTCAATACAAATACACGTACCGTTACAGCCCTAATGTTTTCTTTCCTTTTCCTTCCAGTACAAAACTTGTTGCATTTAGCAGCAGCAGTCTTCAAAAGAAAGCCCTGGTTCTCCCCTCCTTCACCAGCCAGCCTCACCAAGTGCTGGCCAGTGACCTGGTGCCATACTCGGACGTGCAACAGGTAAGATCACACATCTTACATGTCTTTGTGGTGCAGTTGGCATTGCAGGGACATCCCATATTAGGCCCTTTTTCACCAGAAGTTCAAGAACTTGAAGTTCCAGAAACTAAAGGTTCTTGTAGAAGTGTGTGGTTTTGTATTTCCACCGCATTCCACAGTTCAGGTAGTTGATACAAATGAGGTAGAAGACGTATGAATGAGTGGTTTACTATATTTAATCTACACTGATACCATGTCAATAAACAAGACAACATTAAATAATGTAAATAACAATATATCAATAATACATGTCAGTGTTTATATGTAAATAACAATATATCAATAATAAATGTCAGTGTTTATCTGTAAATAACAATATATCAATAATAAATGTCAGTGTTTATCTGTAAATAACAATATATCATTATTAAATGTCAGTGTTTATCTGTAAATAATATATAAATAATTTTCAGTGTTTCTGTAAATAACAATATCAATAATAAATGTCAGTGTTTATCTGTAAATAATATATAAATAATTTTCAGTGTTTCTGTAAATAACAATATCAATAATAAATGTCAGTGTTTAGCTTTAAATAACAAATAAATAATACATGTCAGTGTTTGTCTGTAAATAACAATATATAATCAATAAATATCAGTGTTTATCTGTAAATAACAATATATCATTATTAAATGTCAGTGTTTATCTGTAAATAATATATAAATAATTTCAGTGTTTCTTTAAATAACAATATATCAATAATAAATGTCAGTGTTTATCTGTAAATAATATATAAATAATTTCAGTGTTTCTGTAAATAACAATATGTCAATAATAGTCAGTGTTTATCTGTAAATAATATATATATATAATACATGTCAGTGTTTATCTGTAAATAATATATCAATAATAAATGTCAGCGTTTATCTATAAATAATAATATATAAAAAATAAGTCTAAGTTTTTCTGTAAATAACAATATCAATAATAAATGTCAGTGTTTATCTTTAAATAACAAATAAATAATAAATGTCAGTGTTTGTCTGTAAATAACAATATTTAATCAATAAATATCAGTGTTTATCTGTAAATAACAATATATCAATAATAAATGTCAGCGTTTATCTGTAAATAATATATAAATAATTTCAGTGTTTCTTTAAATAATATATAAATAATTTCAGTGTTTCTTTAAATAACAATATATCAATATTAAATGTCAGTGTTTATCTGTAAATAATATATAAATAATTTTCAGTGTTTCTGTAAATAACAATATCAATAATAAATGTCAGTGTTTATCTATAAATAATAAATGTCAGTGTTTGTCTGTAAATAACAATATTTAATCAATAAATATCAGTGTTTATCTGTAAATAACAATATATCAATAATAAATGTCAGCGTTTATCTATAAATAATAATATATAAAAAATAAGTCTAAGTTTTTCTGTAAATAACAATATCAATAATAAATGTCAGTGTTTATCTTTAAATAACAAATAAATAATAAATGTCAGTGTTTGTCTGTAAATAACAATATTTAATCAATAAATATCAGTGTTTATCTGTAAATAACAATATATCAATAATAAATGTCAGTGTTTATCTGTAAAAAATATATACATAATTTCAGTGTTTCTTTAAATAACAATATATCAATATTAAATGTCAGTGTTTATCTGTAAATAATATATAAATAATTTTCAGTGTTTCTGTAAATAACAATATCAATAATAAATGTCAGTGTTTATCTTTAAATAACAAATAAATAATACATGTCAGTGTTTGTCTGTAAATAACAATATATAATCAATAAATATCAGTGTTTATCTGTAGATAACAATATATAAATAATAAATGTCAGTGTTTATTTGTAAATAATATATAAATAATTTCAGTGTTTCTGTAAATAACAATATATCAATAATAAATGTCAGTGTTTATCTGTAAATAATATATAAATAATTTTCAGTGTTTCTGTAAATAACAATATCAATAATAAATGTCAGTGTTTAGCTTTAAATAACAAATAAATAATACATGTCAGTGTTTGTCTGTAAATAACAATATATAATCAATAAATATCAGTGTTTATCTGTAGATAACAATATATCAATAATAAATGTCAGTGTTTATCTGTAAATAATATATAAATAATTTCAGTGTTTCTTTAAATAACAATACATCAATAATAAATGTCAGTGTTTATCTGTAAATAATATATAAATAATTTCAGTGTTTCTGTAAATAACAATATGTCAATAATAGTCAGTGTTTATCTGTAAATAATATATATATATATAATACATGTCAGTGTTTATCTGTAAATAATATATCAATAATAAATGTCAGCGTTTATCTATAAATAATAATATATAAAAAATAAGTCTAAGTTTTTCTGTAAATAACAATATCAATAATAAATGTCAGTGTTTATCTTTAAATAACAAATAAATAATAAATGTCAGTGTTTGTCTGTAAATAACAATATTTAATCAATAAATATCAGTGTTTATCTGTAAATAACAATATATCAATAATAAATGTCAGCGTTTATCCGTAAATAATATATAAATAATTTCGGTGTTTCTTTAAATAATATATAAATAATTTCAGTGTTTCTTTAAATAACGATATATCAATATTAAATGTCAGTGTTTATCTGTAAATAATATATAAATAATTTTCAGTGTTTCTGTAAATAACAATATCAATAATAAATGTCAGTGTTTATCTTTAAATAACAAATAAATAATACATGTCAGTGTTTGTCTGTAAATAACAATATTTAATCAATAAATATCAGTGTTTATCTGTAAATAACAATATATCAATAATAAATGTCAGTGTTTATCTGTAAAAAATATATACATAATTTCAGTGTTTCTTTAAATAACAATATATCAATATTAAATGTCAGTGTTTATCTGTAAATAATATATAAATAATTTTCAGTGTTTCTGTAAATAACAATATCAATAATAAATGTCAGTGTTTATCTTTAAATAACAAATAAATAATACATGTCAGTGTTTGTCTGTAAATAACAATATATAATCAATAAATATCAGTGTTTATCTGTAGATAACAATATATAAATAATAAATGTCAGTGTTTATTTGTAAATAATATATAAATAATTTCAGTGTTTCTGTAAATAACAATATATCAATAATACATGTCAGTGTTTATCTGTAAATAATATATAAATAATTTTCAGTGTTTCTGTAAATAACAATATCAATAATAAATGTCAGTGTTTATCTGTAAATAACAAATAAATAATACATGTCAGTGTTTGTCTGTAAATAACAATATATAATCAATAAATATCAGTGTTTATCTGTAGATAACAATATATCAATAATAAATGTCAATAATAAATGTCAGTGTTTATCTGTAAATAATATATAAATAATTTCAGTGTTTCTTTAAATAACAATATATCAATAATAAATGTCAGTGTTTATCTGTAAATAAGAATATATCAATAATACATGTCAGTGTTTATCTGTAAATAATATATAAATAATTTCAGTGTTTCTGTAAATAACAATATGTCAATAATAGTCTGTGTTTATCTGTAAATAATATATATATAATACATGTCAGTGTTTATCTGTAAATAACAATATATCAATAATAAATGTCAGTGTTTATCTGTAAATAATATATAAATAATTTTCAGTGTTTCTGTAAATAACAATATCAATAATAAATGTCAGTGTTTATCTTTAAATAACAAATAAATACATGTCAGTGTTTGTCTGTACATAACAATATATAATCAATAAATATCAGTGTTTATCTGTAAATAACAATATATCAATAATAAATGTCAGTGTTTATCTGTAAATAATATATAAATAATTTCAGTGTTTCTGTAAATAACAATATGTCAATAATAGTCTGTGTTTATCTGTAAATAATATATAAATAATTTCAGTGTTTCTTTAAATAACAATATATCAATAATAAATGTCAGTGTTTCTGTAAATAACAATATGTCAATAATAGTCAGTTTATCTGTAAATAATATGTATATATATATAATACATGTCAGTGTTTATATGTAAATAACAATATATCAATAATAAATGTCAGTGTTTATCTGTAAATAACAATATATAATCAATAAATATCAGTGTTTATCTGTAAATAACAATATATCAATAATAAATGTCAGTGTTTATCTGTAAATAATATATAAATAATTTCAGTGTTTCTTTAAATAACAATATATCAATAATAAATGTCAGTGTTTATCTGTAAATAACAATATATCAATAATAAATGTCAGTGTTTATCTGTAAATAATATATAAATAATTTCAGTGTTTCTGTAAATAACAATATGTCAATAATAGTCAGTGTTTATCTGTAAATAATATATATATATATATATAATACATGTCAGTGTTTATCTGTAAATAACAATATATCAATAATAAATGTCAGTGTTTATCTGTAAATAATATATAAATAATTTCAGTGTTTCTGTAAATAACAATATATAATCAATAAATATCAGTGTTTATCTGTAAATAACAATATATCAATAATAAATGTCAGTGTTTATCTGTAAATAATATATAAATAATTTCAGTGTTTCTGTAAATAACAATATATCAATAATAAATGTCAGTGTTTATCTGTAAATAACAATATATCAATAATAAATGTCAGTGTTTATCTGTAAATAATATATAAATAATTTCAGTGTTTCTTTAACAATATATCAATAATAAATGTCAGTGTTTATCTGTAAATAATATATAAATAATTTCAGTGTTTCTTTAACAATATATAAATAATAAATGTCAGTGTTTATCTGTAAAATATAAATAATTTTCAGTGTTTCTGTAAATAACAATATGTCAATAATAATGTCAGTGTTTATCTTTAAATAACAAATAAATAATACATGTCAGTGTTTGTCTGTAAATAACAATATATAATCAATAAATATCAGTGTTTATCTGTAAATAACAATATATCTATAATAAATGTCAGTGTTTATCTGTAAAAAATATATTAATAATTTCAGTGTTTCTTTAAATAACAATATATCAATAATAAATGTCAGTGTTTATCTGTAAATAACAATATATCAATAATAAATGTCAGTGTTTATCTGTAAATAATATATAAATAATTTCAGTGTTTCTGTAAATAACAATATGTCAATAATAGTCAGTGTTTATCTGTAAATAACAAATAAATAATACATGTCAGTGTTTGTCTGTAAATAACAATATATAATCAATAAATATCAGTGTTTATCTGTAAATAACAATATATCTATAATAAATGTCAGTGTTATCTGTAAAAAATATATTAATAATTTCAGTGTTTCTTTAAATAACAATATATCAATAATAAATGTCAGTGTTTATCTGTAAATAACAATATATCAATAATAAATGTCAGTGTTTATCTGTAAATAATATATAAATTTCAGTGTTTCTGTAAATAACAATATGTCAATAATAGTCAGTGTTTATCTGTAAATAATATATATATATATATATATATAATACATGTCAGTGTTTATCTGTAAATAATATATCAATAATAAATGTCAGTGTTTATCTATAAATAATAATATATCAAAAATAAGTCTAAGTTTTTTTCTCAACAAGATTCAGCGTTGGCCTGTTAGCATTGTGTTCACTCGGGACGAATAACTACAACAATGGCGTGTCACTGACTACTTTTACAGCATCTAACCAAGTAAATATTGAATATTTGATGTGCTTTAACTTCCTTCCACTTGTCCTTCATTTCACATTTCTCTTCAAACTACGAGCTCGGAGACCCAGCTAGTTTCAGCTCGCCTTGTGCGTCAAAGTCCTGCTGAGTACTTTATAAACCTCCGCTAATATTGTGTTTTATGGACTATAGAGCGCTCCGGCATATAAGCTGCAACAACTACATTTTAGGAGGAACATTTATTTTCCATATATTCGCCACACCGCAGATATATACGTTGTGAAATGAGTTATTTACACAGAAATATTCTGTAAATGTTTATTTACATACCTTAATTGTTTCCAAACGGTGTCTGTAACACGGCAGTAAAACGGCTGATCAAACAAAACAGAAGTCATGGTCATGGACCCGCTAGCTGCGCAAGCTAGCTCTCCAATCAGCTAAACAGACTCAATAACTCCACGGTGACGTTTTGGTGAATTTACTGAGGAATTTGTGAAACTGAAACAATACAAAAATAATGTCATTGTAAATTAATAATACTAACACAGACGCTCGTAAACGTGTTAGCATATTAGCTAATGCTAACGACGCTAGCTTAATTGCATTACGATAACAAGTACAAATATGCATGAAAACACTCCTACAGACATCACACATGGAACGTTTTAGTAAGTGAAAATTGTTGTAGTTATATTGTAAAACTTGCAAACGTTACTTGGAGGAATGAATGAAGAATCTATAATGGTAGAAACGCTCTTGACGACTAGAAGACAGAACGGCACTTCTACTTCCGGTTTAAAGCTCAGTCTAATGTCAGGTTCAAACACTGATGACATTTATCAAACAGACAAGAAGCAAGGAATCAGGCAGAGACAGAGTTACATTTTACTCATAAAGAGAGACGTATTGGGCTGTACACTCAGTTACAGTTCCAACCCACGCTCTAAGGCACAGCCCGCGTGCTCCTCTATTTATTCGGGAGGTCCCTGGTTACATCACTGAGGCTGCTTCTGAAGGAAGGGGGGGGGGTAATTTCAGCAGCCCCAGTTAGACACAATATATGATTATTCAGAAATGGAAATGTGCTGACACTCGTGATATCGCCCTGTCTCTGCTTTGTCTGCGTCAAGGTACTCGATGTTTGCCCTTGGATAGAAAAGTACAACTTCAGCACAATTGATAATAACTATAGCAACGGCCTTCAAGCATAAGAGTTGTGATAATTTATACATCATTATTGTAACATCTAAACAGAAGGGCCATGCAGCACCTTCAGTGGGCGAACTCGTCCAAAAGAGGGCGTCATAGCGCAAACAATAACATAGTTTCTGTGTATTTGCTTGTTTTTTTGCATTAGCAAAGAAAAATCCCTATGTTAGCCGCACCGTTTTATAAGCTAAACGTGGGGGAGGGGGGGGGGGGGGGGGGTAGCGCTTTGTAGTCTGGAATTTACGGTAGTTTTGAAAGTCCGTCCTCTTCCCGTAGCTTCGTGTATTGAAATGAAGTTTGTAAAGAATAATAAACATTAAACTGCATATAGTTGAAATAAACAAGTTGTACTGTAATGGCGGCTGAAACTTAGGAACGCCCCCCAACTGTGTTCAACCAATCAGCAGTCGACAGCACAGCCCCGCCCCCTTGAAGGTTCCTGGAACCTTCCAAAAGTCCCACCTCGCTACCTAAAAGGGAACTAAAAATACAGGTAAAAGCCAGTAAATTAGAATATTTTGAAAAACTTGATTTATTTCAGTAATTGCATTCAAAAGGTGTAACTTGTACATTATATTTATTCATTGCACACAGACTGATGCGTTCAAATGTTTATTTCATTTAATTTTGATGATTTGAAGTGGCAACAAATGAAAATCCAAAATTCCGTGTGTCACAAAATTAGAATATTGTGTAAGGGTTCAATTTTGAAGACACCTGGTGCCACAAACTAGTCAGCTGATTAACTCAAAACACCTGCAAAGGGCTTTAAATGGTCTCTCAGTCCAGTTCTGAAGCCTACACAAACATGGGGAAGACTTCAGATTTGACAGCTGTCCAAAAGGCAACCATCGACACATTGCACAAGGAGGGAAAGACACAAAAGGTTATTGCTGAAGAGGCTGGCTGTTCTCAGAGCTCTGTGTCCAAACACATTAATGGAGAGGCAAAGGGAAGGAAAAACTGTGGTCAGAAAAAGTGTACAAGCGATAGGGATCACCGCGCCCTGGTCAAGATTGTGAAAAAAAACCCATTCAAAAATGTGGGGGAGATTCAGAAGGAGTGGACAGCTGCTGGAGTCAGTGCTTCAAGATCCACCACCAAGAGACGCTTGAAAGACATGGGTTTCAACTGCCGCATACCTCGTGTCAAGCCACTGTTGACCAAGAAACAGCGCGAAAAGCGTCTCACCTGGGCTAAGGAAAAAAAGAGCTGGACTGCTGCTGAGTGGTCCAAAGTCATGTTTTCTGACGAAAGCAAATTTTGCATTTCCTTTGGAAATCGAGGTCCCAGAGTCTGGAGGAAGACAGGAGAGGCACAGGATCCACGTTGCCTGAAGTCTAGTGTAAAGTTTCCACCATCAGTGATGGTTTGGGGTGCCATGTCATCTGCTGGTGTCGGTCCACTCTGTTTCCTGAGATCCAGGGTCAACGCAGCCGTCTACCAGCAAGTTTTAGAGCACTTCATGCTTCCTGCTGCTGACCTGCTCTATGGAGATGGAGATTTCAAGTTCCAACAGGACTTGGCGCCTGCACACAGCGCAAAATCTACCCGTGCCTGGTTTACGGACCATGGTATTTCTGTTCTAAATTGGCCCGCCAACTCCCCTGACCTTAGCCCCATAGAAAATCTGTGGGGTATTGTGAAAAGGAAGATGCAGAATGCCAGACCCAAAAACGCAGAAGAGTTGAAGGCCACTATCAGAGCAACCTGGGCTCTCATAACACCTGAGCAGTGCCAGAAACTCATCGACTCCATGCCACGCCGCATTAACGCAGTAATTGAGGCAAAAGGAGCTCCAACCAAGTATTGAGTATTGTACATGCTCATATTTTTCATTTTCATACTTTTCAGTTGGCCAACATTTCTAAAAATCCCCTTTTTGTATTAGCCTTAAGTAATATTCTAATTTTGTGACACACGGAATTTTGGATTTTCATTTGTTGCCACTTCAAATCATCAAAATTAAATGAAATAAACATTTGAATGCATCAGTCTGTGTGCAATGAATAAATATAATGTACAAGTTACACCTTTTGAATGCAATTACTGAAATAAATCAAGTTTTTCAAAATATTCTAATTTACTGGCTTTTACCTGTAGTTGAAATAAACAAGTTGTACTGTAATGGCGGCTGAAACTTAGGAACGCCCCCCCAACTGTGTTCAACCAATCAGCGGTCGACAACACAGCCCCGCCCCCTTGAAGGTTCCTGGAACCTTCCAAAAGTCCCACCTCGCTACCTAAAAGGGAACTAAAAATAGTTCCTGAACGGATCAATATCTGTATCAGCCAGTACTCCATGCTCTAATGTTGATATCCTATTGAAAGTCAATAGTTGTATCAGCACAGACTTATATTTGTTCTAGAAATATTAGGCAGGATGAAATCTAAAGAGACTTTTTCTTTGCAGGTGTCCAAGATAGCAGCGTACGCTTACAGTGCAATCTCTCAAATCAAAGTGGACGCTAAAGAAGAACTGGTGGTCCAGTTTGCTATTCCTTGATTGTTCTTCTTCCTCCTCTGGTGTGTCTTTCTTTGTCTTCTTGTGCTTGGAAGGCCACAATCATTCAGGTTCTTCTTCCATATGTAACACCCAACCATCCATTACCACACCCGCTTCTCCATCCCATTGCTTCTCCATTCGACGCGATTCCCACAATGTAGGAGTGTGACTCTTTGGGCACCTAATGATTTAATTCCGATTCCTGGAGTTACGATTCGATTCAGGATCGGTTCTTGATTCAACATAATTCTCGATTCAAACCATTCTGGCAATATAGGTTGTGAATTTTTGGCCATCTTATGATTCGATCAGATTCCTGAAATGACAATTCCATTCAAAAAAAGTCTCGATTCAAACCGATTCTTGCAATGTAGGCGTGTGAATCTTTAAGCATCTAACGATTTAATCCCGATTCCTGGGGTGACAATTAGATTCAGGATCGATTCTTGAATCAAACCAATTCCCACACTGTAGGGGTTTGACTCTTTGAGCACCGAACGATTCAAAATCGATTCTCGATTCAAAATAAGTCTCAATTCAAACAGATTCTTGCAATGTAGGGGTGTGAATCTTTAAGCACCTAACGATTTAATCCCGATTCCTGGGGTGACGATTCCATTCAAGATCGATTCTTGCAATGCTAGGTTGTGAATCTTTGAGCACCTAATGATTCGATAAAATTCCAGGAATGACAATTCGATTCAAAACAAGTCTCGATTCAAAACTATTTTTGGGGTGTGCATCTTTGGGCACCTAACAATTTAATTCTGATTCCTGGGGTGACGATTCGATTCAACATCGATTCTCCAGTCAAACCGATTCTTGCAATGTAGGTTGTGAATCTTTGAGCACCTAATGATCCGATCGGATTCCTGGAGTGACAATTCAATTCAAAACAAGTCTCGATTCAAACCAATTCCCACAATGTAGGGGTGTGAATCTTTGAGCATCTAACAATTTAATTCCGATTCCTGGGGTGACGATTCGATTCAAGACCGATTCTTGCAATGTAGGTTGTGAATCTTTGAGCACCTAATGATCCGATCGTATTCCTGGAGTGACAATTCAATTCAAAACAAGTCTCGATTCAAACAGATTCTTGCAATGTAGGAGTGTGAATCTTAGGGCACCTAACGATTTAATCCTGATTCCTGGGGTGACAATTCGATTCAGGATCGATTCTTGAATCAAACCAATTCCCACACTGTAGGGGTGTGAATCTTTGAGCACCTAACGATTTAATTCCGATTCCCAGAGTGACGATTTGATTCAGGATCGATTCTCCAATCAAACAGACTCTTGCAATGTAAGGTTGTGAATCTTTGAGCACCTAATGATTCGATCGAATTCCTGGGATGACAATTCTGTTCAAAATCGATTATCGATTCAAAACAAGTCTCGATTCAAACCGATTCTTGGGGTGTGAATCTTTGGGCACTTAACGATTTAATTCAGGATCGATTCTCCAGTCAAACCGATACTTGCAATGCTAGGTTGTGAATCTTTGAGCACCTAACGATTCGATATAATTCCTGGAATGACAATTCGATTCAAAACATGTCTCGATTCAAAACTATTCTTGGGGTGTGAATCTTTGAGCACCTAACGATTTAATTCCGATTCCCGGAGTGACGATTTGATTCAGGATCGATTCTCCAATCAAACAGATTCTTGCAATGTAAGGTTGTGAATCTTTGAGCACCTAATGATTCGATCGAATTCCTGGGATGACAATTCTGTTCAAAATCGATTATCGATTCAAAACAAGTCTCGATTCAAACCGATTCTTGGGGTGTGAATCTTTGGGCACTTAACGATTTAATTCAGGATCGATTCTCCAGTCAAACCGATACTTGCAATGCTAGGTTGTGAATCTTTGAGCACCTAACGATTCGATATAATTCCTGGAATGACAATTCGATTCAAAACATGTCTCGATTCAAAACTATTCTTGGGGTGTGAATCTTTGAGCACCTAACGATTTAATTCCGATTCCCGGAGTGACGATTTGATTCAGGATCGATTCTCCAATCAAACAGATTCTTGCAATGTAAGGTTGTGAATCTTTGAGCACCTAATGATTCGATCGAATTCCTGGGATGGCAATTCTGTTCAAAATCGATTATCGATTCAAAACAAGTCTCGATTCAAACCGATTCTTGGGGTGTGAATCTTTGGGCACTTAACGATTTAATTCCGATTCCCGGAGAGACAATTTGATTCAGGATCGATTTTCCAGTCAAACCGATTCTTGCAATGCTAGGTTGTGAATCTTTGAGCACCTAATGATTCGATATAATTCCTGGAATGACAATTCCATTCAAAACAAGTCTCGATTCAAAACTATTCTTGGGGTGTGAATCTTTGGGCACCTAACGATTTAATTCTGATTCCTTAGGTTACGATTCGATTTCGAATCTATTCTCGAATCAAACCAATTCCCACAATGTAGGAGTGTGAATCTTTGAGCACCTAACGATTTAATTCCGATTCCCGGAGTGACGATTTGATTCAGGATCGATTCTCCAATCAAACAGATTCTTGCAATGTAAGGTTGTGAATCTTTGAGCACCTAACGATTTAATTCCGATTCCCGGAGTGACGATTTGATTCAGGATCGATTCTCCAGTCAAACCGATTCTTGCAATGCTAGGTTGTGAATCTTTGAGCACCTAATGATTCGATAGAATTCCTGGAATGACAATTCGATTCAAAACTATTCTTGGGGTGTGAATCTTTGGGCACCTAACAATTTAATTCCGATTCCTGGGGTGACGATTCGATTCAAGATCGATTCTCCAATCAAACCGATTCTTGCGATTTAGGCTGTGAATCTTTGAGCCCCTATTGATCCGATCGGATTCCTGGAGTGACAATTTGATTCAAAACAAGTCTCGATTCAAACAGATTCTTGCAATATAGGGGTGTGAATTTTTAAGCACCTAACGATTTAACTCCGATTCCTCGGGTGACTATTCGATTCAGGACCGATTCTCCAATCAAACCGATTCTTGCAATGTAGGGGTGTGAATCTTTGGGCACCTAACGATTTAATTACGATTCCTGGGGTTACGATTCGATTCAGGATCGGTTCTTGATTCAACACGATTCTTGATTAAACACGATTCTCGATTCAAACCATTCTCGCAATATAGGTTGTGAATCTTTGGCCACCTTTTGATTCGATCGGATTCCTGGAATGGTCCATTCAAAATCGATTCTCGATTCAAAACAAGTCTCGATTTAAACCGATTCTTGCAATGTAGGGGAGTGAATCTTTGGGCACCTAAAGATTCGATCTGATTCCTGGGGTAAGGTTTCAGAATCGATTCTCGATTCAAACCGATTCTCGCAACGTAGGGGTGTGAATCTTTGGGCACCTAACGATTTAATTCCGATTCCTGGGGTTACGATTCGACTCAGGATCGGTTCTTGATTCAACACGATTCTCGATTCAAACCATTGTCGCAATATAGGTTGTGAATCTTTGGCCACCTTATGATTCGATCGGATTCCTGGAATGACAATTCCATTCAAAATCGATTCTCGATTCAAAACAAGTCTCGATTCAAACCGATTCTTGGGGTGTGAATCTTTGGGCACTTAACGATTTAATTCCGATTCCCGGAGAGACAATTTGATTCAGGATCGATTCTCCAGTCAAACCGATTCTTGCAATGCTAGGTTGTGAATCTTTGAGCACCTAATGATTCGATATAATTCCTGGAATGACAATTCCATTCAAAATCGATTCTCGATTCAAAACAAGTCTCGATTTAAACCGATTCTTGCAATGTAGGGGAGTGAATCTTTGGGCACCTAAAGATTCGATCTGATTCCTGGGGTAAGGATTCAGAATCGATTCTCGATTCAAACTGATTCTCGCAACGTAGGGGTGTGAATCTTTGGGCACCTAACGATTCAATCTGATTCCGATTCCTGGGGTGGTGATTTGATTCTAAAATCCATTCTCGATTCAACACAAATTCCAATTCAAATCGATTCCAGCAATGTAGGGGTGTGAATCGTTAAGCTCCTAACGATTCAGTTCTGATTTCTGGAGTGACGATTTGATTTAAGATGAATTCAAAAAGATTCTCAATTCAAACCGATTCGTGGGGTGACGATTCGATTCTCAATTGAACACGATTCTCGATTCAAAAGCGATTCTTGCAGTGTGGGAGTTTGAGTCTTTGGGCACCTACCTAACCTTCCGGTTGCATGGAGATGGCCTTTTTAAAAAAACAAAACATTTTTAATAGTTTTACAAATTGATTCAGAATCGGGATGAATACAAATCGCAATTGGGAAGTGAATCGAGTATTTTGTGCACAAGACATCACTTGTGGAAGCCTTCTTTTGTTTTGGGTGACTGCTTTTTGCAATCCAGCTGTTGAATCTGGGATTATTTTTCAATAACAGACAGAAAAGTAAGTACTTTCATTGTTGACCATTTCATCCCACTGATCACTAAGCGTTATCAAGATTGTGTCATCCATTACCTCACAAATCCTATCACACGACGTTTCAGAGAGTATTTTTCTGACTTCCTGAAGCAGAAGACGATGACAGAAGTTGTTTTTGTAGAAGGGCTAAGTACTAGCATCCACGTGTCGGGTGTGAACGCACGCAGTACGCATTGTAGCAGAGCGCGTGGAACTGATCACATGACCTTTTTCAGACCGTCTACTTTGTGTTTTTGAAGCTGGGTGTTGCCAAGCAGACTGTTTGCATGGGCAGAGCACTCAGATGCTCTCCAACCTCCTAAAAGGGATCCTGGGATTGATTTTACACACATTTCAGCTTTCTGCAATCCTGTAAGTTCTTGGCATTTTTCCCTTTTTTGCTTTTGCAGAAGTGTAAAACTACCTGAAATAGATTTGGAATATTTTAGGCTAGTAGAAATCTAATCCATTATTATTATTATTACAAAAAAAAAAAAGGATTTTTTTTTTTTCTCTGTTTAGTTAATTCATTAAAAATGTTCAACAACTTCTATGTTTGATGTTTACTTTTTTTTTTAAATTTTTAACAAAATACCTTTTGGATACTTTCAGTAAATATTGGCTTATGTTGCGTTTTGGACCAGGGAATTCAAGTCACAATTCGCTCCCAAGCTCTTTACGACACTTAAAGCTGAGTTGAAAAACCACCAGAGACAGAATAGGTATTTTGTTGTATATTTTCAAAGCTTTGCCAATATACATTTTGAGACCAGTCTAACCCTAGAACATTCTATTGCGCCTCCCAAAATGGTCTTGTCTTCCCAACGCCAAAAACCCCTCTTTCCTTCCCCCTCCCTAGCCATAATACAAGCACAACGTCTCCCTAGCCATAATACATTCCAAAGAACTCAAGGTTAACACACACAGTATACTTGCAGACAGAGCATCAAGAGAAGAAATGGAAAACACGAGCTGTTTTCAAATATGACTAAGAAATAAAAGAAGTACCGTATTTTCCGCACCATAAGCCGCCCTGGGTTATAAGCCGCGCCTTCAATGAACGGCATATTTCAAAACTTTGTCCACCTATAAGCCGCCCCGTGTTGTAAGCCGCATCTAACTGCGCTAAAGGAATGTCAAAAAAACAGTCAGATAGGTCAGTCAAACTTTAATAATATATTAAAAACCAGCGTGATGTGGGCGCGCATGGAGTCGTATATCAACATGGACGGAGCTGCGTGAAAAAAGCCACCCGGCCTCTTCGCGTAAACTTACCTTAACCACTCGCTCATCTTTTCTTCATCCATCCATCCCTTCGAGTTAGCTTTTATGATGACGCCGGCTGGAAAGGTCTCTTTTGGCAAGGTCTTCCTTTTGAATATCACCATGGGTGGAAGTTTCTGGCCATTAGCATGGCAAGCTAGAACCACAGTGAAGGATGACTTCTCATTCCCTGTGGTGCGAATATTCACCGTACGTGCTCCCGTTGTATCCACAGTGCGGTTCACAGGAATATCAAAAGTCAGTGGAACCTCGTCCATGTTGATAATGTTCTCTGGCCGGATCTTTTTTTCAGCTTTCTTGTTTTTACAATATGCACGGAAAGTAGCCAGCTTTTCTTGAAAGTCTTTAGGCAGTTGCTGTGAAATAGTAGTCCGTGTGCGGATGGAGAGATTGCGTCTTTTCATGAACCGGAAACCTGTCGCTTAGTAGGAGCCATTTTGTGGTATTTACAGATGTAAACACTCAAAGGAAATGAAACGTAATATCCGCGCGCTTCTTCTTCTTCTACGCGGGCGGGTGGTTGCTTACAGTAGAAGAAGAAGCGCTTCCTGTACTATGGGGAAAAAAGATGGCGGCTGTTTACCGTAGTTGCGAGACCGAAACTTTATGAAAATGAATCTTAATATTAATCCATATATAAAGCGCACCGGGTTATAAGCCGCACTGTCAGCTTTTGAGTAAATTTGTGGTTTTTAGGTGCGGCTAATAGTGCGGAAAATACGGTACAACTTAAATTCGGATATATGTAAATATCTGCCTCCGACACTTATTTCTATGCCTCCATTACACAGGATTGTTCCTAGTCCACGTCAACGTTCACAAGTGACAGTTATTCCACAAACACCACATAAAAAGTCCATCATTTTTCAAAGAAAAAACACATTTTGGGTATTTTTCCTTTTTGCTCAAATCAACTTAACTTAAAGATGTAATGTTTTTGTGTTATTTTAACCTAGCGTTGTGCAAATGTTTTCCACTGAAAAAAAGAAAGAATTCAGAATCAAAGAATTCCAAATCAGTCAGTTGAGGACTTGAGTGGAGCTCATAGATAGAAATCCCAATTCCATGTTTCTTAAAATCGTAACAAAAGAAGAAATAATCAAAATTGTAAATCCAAGACCTCAACCGACTGTCATAGAATAGATATGGTAACGATAAAAAAAAGGTTCTAGAAGACATTTCAGAACCTCCAACGCATCATTTTTAACCGGCAAATTCCCTGACATAATGAAAATTGCAAAAGTCGTACCGATTTATAAGAATGGAGACGTACAGCAGTTTACTAACTACACACCAGTTTCATTACTTCCACAATTCTCCAAAATCATGGAAAAATTATTCAAATAGTCGATTAGATTTATTTATTAACAAAAGTGGAACGCTTGTGGAGAACCAATATGGATTCCGAGCAAATATCTCAACATCAATAGCATTAACCAAAATAACAGAGGAAATGAGCAATGCAATAGATGGCCGCAGTATTCATGGACTTAACAAAAGCATTTGACACAATTAATCATGATATTTTAATACGAAAATTAGAACGATATGGCATCAGAGGTTTGGTCTTGAACTGGGTAAGAAGCTATTTAACCAACAGGAAGCAATATGTGAAGATGGGTGAAAATATGTCAACACGGCTAGATATATCCTGTGGTGTACCCCAGGGGTCAATACTGGGACCAAGATTGTTTAATCTTTATATAAACGACATTTGTAAAGTTACAAAGGACTTAAAGTTGGTTTTATTTGCAGACGACACAACTGCTTTCTGTTCAGGAGAGAGCACACAGAAGATAATACAAATAATAACAGAAGAAATGAACACATTAAAAAGATGGTTTGACAAAAACAGACTATCTTTGAATCTCAGTAAAACTAAAATAATGCTATTTGGTAATAGTAGAAAAGAGCATCATACACGAATACAAATAGACGGAGTAGACATCGAAAGGGTAAAAGAAACCAGATTTTTGGGAGTATTAATAGATGATCAAATGAACTGGAAATCTCATATACAAAACATACAACATAAGCAATTATAGTTTAAATAAAATCTCACAAAATTTATAAAAGTGTTAAAAATAACTCATACATTTGTATTTAATTTTGTTTTTTGTTTTCAAAAACCATGTTTGACCACAATAAAACGTTCTGTTCAGATCTATCTATCTTTTTTTAAAGTTTTATGCCGTTGGTCAAAAAAAAAAAAGAAGTTTTTTTATAGCTGAAAAATTTTGGAGGGAAAATTTATATTTTGTGTTTTAAAGTGTAATATTTAATGTGAAGTAATTAGGTCAATAATTCACAAAAACATTGATTATTATTTTTTGAGCAATGAGTTTAAAAAAAACTAACAAATATTCTGTTAAAAAATTAGCTGCATTCTGCACTTTAAAAAACGTTAGGGGTTAGGGTCAATATATGTTTTATATAATATATGTGCACTGCTGTTAAATATATGTATAGAATAATATCAATATATGTATATGATAATGTCAATATATGTATATATCAATATATATGTATATAATATCAATATATATGATGTCAATATATGTATATAATATCAATATCTATAATGTATGTGCGCTGCTGTTAAATATATGTATATAATATCAATATGTGTATAATAATGGCAATATATGTATATAACAATATCAATATATGTATATAATGTCAATAATGTATATAACAATATCAATACATGTGTATAATATCAATATGTATATAATGTCAATATATGCATATAATGTCAATATATGTACCGTATTTTCCGCACTATAAGGCGCACCTAAAAACCACAAATTTACTCAAAAGCTGACAGTGCGGCTTTTAACCCGGTGCGCTTTATATATGGATTAATATTACGATTCATTTTCATAAAGTTTCGATCTCGCAACTACGGTAAACAGCCGCCATCTTTTTTCCCGGTAGAACAGGAAGCGCTTCTTCTTCTACGCAAGCAACCGCCAAGGTAAGCACCCGCCCCCATAGAACAGGAAGCGCTTCTTCTTCTACTGTAAGCAACCACCTGCCCGCGTAGAAGAAGAAAAAGCGCGCGGATATTACGTACGTTTCATTTCCTTTGTGTGTTTACATCTGTAAAGACCACAAAATGGCTCCTACTAAGCGACAAGGATACGGTTCATGAAAAGACGCAATCTCTCCATCCGCACACACATTACTATTTCACAGCAACTGATATTCCTGTGAACCGCACTGTGGATACAACGGGAGCACGTACGGTGAATATTCGCACCACAGGGAATGAGAAGTCATCCTTCACTGTGGTTCTAGCTTGCCATGCTAATGGCCAGAAACTTCCACCCATGGTGATATTCAAAAGGAAGACCTTGCCAAAAGAGACCTTTCCAGCCGGCGTCATCATAAAAGCTAACTCGAAGGGATGGATGAAGAAAAGATGAGCGAGTGGTTAAGGTAAGTTTAAGTTTACGAGAAGAGGCCGGGTGGCTTTCTTCACGCAGCTCCGTCCATGTTGATATACGACTCCATGCGCGCCCACATCACGCTGGTTTTTAATATATTATTAAAGTTTGACTGACCTATCTGACTGTTTTTTTGACATTCCTTTAGCGCAGTTAGATGCGGCTTACAACACGGGGCGGCTTATAGGTGGACAAAGTTTTGAAATATGCCGTTCATTGAAGGCGCGGCTTATAACCCAGGGCGCCTTATGGTGCGGAAAATACGGTATATAATAATGTCTATATAATGTCAATATATGTATATAATATCAATATGTATATAATGTCAATATACCGGTATGTATATGATATCAATATATGCATATAATGTCAAAATATGTATATACCAATATCAATACATGTATATAATAATATCAATATATGTTTATAATAATATCAATATGTATATAATGTCAATATATGTATATACTATCAATATGTATATAATAATGTCAATATATGTATATGATATCAATATATGCATATAATAATGTCAAAATATGTATATAATGTCAATATATGTATATAATAATACAATATATGTATATAATAATTAATATATGTATATGATATCAATATATGCATATAATGTCAAAATATGTATATAATAATGTCAATATATGTATATAATACAATATATGTATATAATAATTAATATATGTATATGATATCAATATATGCATATAATAATGTCAAAATATGTATATAATAATGTCAATATATGTATATGATATCAATATATGCATATAATGTGAAAATATGTATATAATAATACAATATATGTATATAATAATCAATATATGTATATAATAATTAATTTATGTATATGATATCAATATATGCATATAATAATGTCAAAATATGTATATAATAATGTCAATATATGTATATAATAATCAATATATGTATATAATAATTTATGTATATTATATCAATATATGCATATAATGTCAAAATATGTATATAATAATGTCAATATATGTATATAATAATCAATATATGTATATAATAATTAATTTATGTATATGATATCAATATATGCATATAATAATGTCAATATATGTATATGATATCAATATATGCATATAATAATGTCAATATATGTATATAATAATACAATATGTATATAATAATCAATATATGTATATAATAATTAATATATGTATATGATATCAATATATGCATATAATAATGTCAAAATATGTATATAATGTCAATATATGTATATAATAATACAATATATGTATATAATAATCAATATATGTATATAATAATTAATATATGTATATGATATCAATATATGCATATAATAATGTCAAAATATGTATATAATGTCAATATATGTATATAATAATACAATATATGTATATAATAATATATGTATATAATTAATATATGTATATGATATCAATATATGCATATAATAATGTCAAAATATGTATATAATGTCAATATATGTATATAATAATACAATATATGTATATAATAATATATGTATATAATTAATATATGTATATGATATCAATATATGCATATAATAATGTCAAAATATGTATATAATGTCAATATATGTATATAATAATACAATATATGTATATAATAATCAATATATGTATATAATAATTAATATATGTATATGATATCAATATATGCATATAATAATGTCAAAATATGTATATAATGTCAATATATGTATATAATAATACAATATATGTATATAATAATATATGTATATAATTAATATATGTATATGATATCAATATATGCATATAATAATGTCAAAATATGTATATAATAATGTCAATATATGTATATAATAATACAATACATGTATATAATAATCAATATATGTATATAATAATACAATATAAGTGCACTGACCTTCAGTGAAGTGTATTTGTTGTGCTGTGCTGCCAAATGTGTGCCAAGGTTCTCTCCTGAGGGGTCACAGCACTGAAATCCATGCTCTTTAATCCAGGCAGAGCCAAAATGACGTGAGTCCTAGATGGGACCAAACAAAACTTTAGTATTTGTAATCATTTAAAATCCTTGCTATCGTGTTAAAGCAAAGTGCAAACAGCAGCACATTCTAAAAAATATGATTTAAACAAGAAATACAACAACTTAAAAGTGGAATAAAAGAGCAAAAATGTAAGAATAAAAAGTTGGTTTGTTGACTCAACTAACTGAAATGTAGGATTTTGTTTTCATTTAAACTGTCTTTGCTCAAATTATAGTAATGAATGTTGTTATGAATGATTGACATATTTAGGGCTCCAATTACTTCACATCAAATAATACACTTTGAAATACTTTTGGGGGAAAATATTGCATATTTTTGTTCATCATAAAAAACAAGGTTGTATTTTTTTTTTTTTAAATTTAAACAAAAATAGCATAAAACAAACATACAAAAAATATGATTAATTATACTTGACAGATCTACATTTGATCTAGAGATGTAAGTGTTAAAAGTAAATTAAAAAAATGTATGACCTATTTTTAACACTTTTATGAATGGGACCCTTTTGGATCCCCAAGTATTTTAGTGGGATTTTTTTTTAATTTAAAATGTTCATTACTCAAAAAATAATAATGAATCAAAATCAATGTTATGAATTATTGACTTCACATCAAATATTACACTTTGAAATATTTTGGGGGAAAATATTGCATATTTTGTGTTCATCATAAAAAACAAGTTTTTTTTTAACAAAAAGAGCATAAAACAAACATTAAAAAATATGATTAATTATACTTGACAGATCTAAATTTGATCTAGAGATGCAAGTGTTAAAAGTATTTAAAAAAAATACACATGACCTATTTTTAACACTTTTATGAGTGGGACTCTTTTGGATCCCCAAGTATTTTAGTGGGATTTTTATTTTATTTAAAACTGTCATTACACAAAAAATAATAGTGAATCAAAATCAATGTTATGAATTATTGACATATTTAAGGCTCCAATTACTTCACATCAAATATTACACTTTAAAATACGTTTGGGGGAAAATATTGCATATTTTGTGTTCATCATTAAAGGATTGTTGTTGTTTTTTAACAAAAAGGGCATAAACCAACATAAAAAAATTATGAAAAATTATACTAGACAGATCTAACTTTGATCTAGAGATATAAGTGTTAAAAATAAGTTGTTGTTTTTTTAAATTATAACCTATTTTTAACACTTTTATGAAAGTATTTTAGTGGGATTTTTATTATTTAAAACTGTTAGTACTCAAAAAATCAATGTTGTGAATTATTGACCTATTTAGGGCTCCAATTACTTCACATCAAATATTACACTTTGAAATACTTTTTTGGGGGAAAATATTGCATGTTTTGTGTTCATCATAAAAACAGTTTTTATTTAATTTTTTTTTTAACAAAAATAGCATACAACAAACATACAAAAAATATGATTAATTATACTTGACATATCTAAATTTGATCTAGAGATGTAAGCGTTAAAAGTAAAAAAAAAAAAAAAAGTATGACCTATTTTTAACACTTTTATTAGTGGGATCCTTTTGGATCCCCAAGTATTTTAGTGGGATTTTTTATTTATTTAAAATGTTTATTACTAAAAAAATAATGAATCAAAATCAATGTTGTTATGAATTATTGATTTCACATCAAATATTACACTTTGAAATGTTTTTGGGGAAAATATTGCATATTTTGTGTTCTTCATAAGAAACAAGTTTTTTTTTTTTTTTTTAACAAAAAGAGCATAAAACAAACATTAAAAAATATGATTAATTATACTTGACAGATCTAAATTTGATCTAGAGATGCAAGTGTTTAAAGTATTTTAAAAAGTAAACATTATGACCTATTTTTAACACTTTTATGAGTGGGACTCTTTTGGATCCCCAAGTATTTTAGTGGGATTTTTATTTTATTTTAAACTGTCATTACACAAAAAATAATAGTGAATCAAAATCAATGTTATGAATTATTGACATATTTAAGGCTCCAATTACTTCACATCAAATATTACACTTTGAAATACTTTTGGGGGAAAATATTGCATATTTTGTGTTCATCATTAAAGTATTGTTGTTTTTTTTAACAAAAAGGGCATAAACCAACATAAAAAAAATATGAAAAATTATACAAGACAGATCTAACTTTGATCTAGAGATATAAGTGTTAAAAATACGTTATAATTTTTTGAAAAAATTATAACCTATTTTTAACACTTTTATGAAAGTATTTTAGTGGGATTTTTTATTTATTTAAAACTGTCAGTACTCAAAAAAACAATGTTGTTATGAATTATTGACCTATTTAGGGCTCCAATTACTTCACATCAAATATTACACTTTGAAATACTTTTTTGGGGAAAATATTGCATGTTTTGTGTTCATCATAAAAAGTTTTTATTTAAAAAATTTTTTTAACAAAAATAGCATAAAACAAACATACAAAAAATATGATTAATTATACTTGACAGATCTAAATTTGATCTAGAGATGTAAGCGTTAAAAGTAAAAAAAAAAAAAAAAAAATGTATGACCTATTTTTAACACTTTTATGAATGGGACCCTTTTGGATCCCCGAGTATTTTAGTGGGATTTTTTTAAATTTAAAATGTTAATTACTCAAAAAATAATAATGAATCAAAATCAATGTTATGAATTATTGACTTCACATCAAATATTACACTTTGAAATATTTTGGGGGAAAATATTGCATAGTTTGTGTTCATCATAAAAAACAAGGTTTTTGTTTTTTTTAACAAAAAGAGCATAAAACAAACATACAAAAAATATGATTAATTATACTTGACAGATCTAAATTTGATCTAGGGATGTAAGTGTTAAAAGTATTTTTTTTTAAAATACACATTATGACCTATTTTTAACACTTTTATGAGTGGGACGCTTTTGGATCCCCAAGTATTTTAGTGGGATTATTATTTTATTTAAAACTGTCATTACACAAAAACTAATAGTGAATCAAAATCAATGTTATGAATGATTGACCTATTTAGGGCTCCAATTACTTCACATCAAATATTACACTTTGAAATACTTTTGGGGGAAAATATTGCATATTTTGTGTTCATCATTAAAGGATTGTTGTTGGTTTTTTTAACAAAAAGGGCATAAAACCAACATAAAAGAAATATGAAAAATTATACTAGACAGATCTAACTTTGATCTAGAGATATAAGTGTTAAAAATACGTTATAATTTTTTGAAAAAATTATAACCTATTTTTAACACTTTTATGAAAGTATTTTAGTGGGATTTTTTATTTATTTAAAACTGTCAGTACTCAAAAAAACAATGTTGTTATGAATTATTGACCTATTTAGGGCTCCAATTACTTCACATCAAATATTACACTTTAAAATACTTTTTTGGGGAAAATATTGCATATTTTGTGTTCATCATAAAAAACAAGTTTAAAAAATTTTTTTTTTAAACAAAAATAGCATACAACAAACATACAAAAAATATGATTAATTATACTTGACAGATCTACATTTGATCTAGAGATGTAAGTGTTAAAAGTAAAAAAAAAAAAAAAAGGTATGACCTATTTTTAACACTTTTATAAATGGGACCCTTTTGGATCCCCAAGTATTTTAGTGGGATTTTTTTAAATTTAAAATGTTCATTACTCAAAAAATAATAATGAATCAAAATCAATGTTATGAATGATTGACTTCACATCAAATATTACACTTTGAAATATTTTGGGGGAAAATATTGCATATTTTGTGTTCATCATAAAAAACAAGGTTTTTTGTTTTTTTTTAACAAAAAGAGCATAAAACAAACATTAAAAAATATGATTAATTATACTTGACAGATCTAAATTGGATCTAGAGATGTAAGTGTTAAAAGTATTTTTTTTTAAACACATTATGACCTATTTTTAACACTTTTATGAGTGGGACTCTTTTGGATCCCCAAGTATTTTAGTGGGATTTTTATTTGATCATTACACAAAAAATAATAGTGAATCAAAATCAATGTTATGAATTATTGACATATTTAAGGCTCCAATTACTTCACATCAAATATTACACTTTAAAATACGTTTGGGGGAAAATATTGCATATTTTGTGTTCATCATCAAAGGATTGTTGTTGTTTTTTAACAAAAAGGGCATAAACTAACATAAAAAAAATATGAAAAATTATACTAGACAGATCTAACTTTGATCTAGAGATATAAGTGTTAAAAATAAGTTATAATTTTTTTTTTTAATTATAACCTATTTTTAACACTTTTATGAAAGTATTTTAGTGGGATTTTTTTTATTTAAAACTGTCAGTACTCAAAAAACCAATGTTGTTATGAATTATTGACCTATTTAGGGCTCCAATTACTTCACATCAAATATTACACTTTAAAATACTTTTTTAGGGAAAATATTGCATATTTTGTGTTCATCATAAAAAACAAGTTTAAAATTATTTTTTTTTTAACAAAAATAGCATAAAACAAACATACAAAAAATATGATTAATTATACTTGACATATCTAAATTTGATCTAGAGATGTAAGCGTTAAAAGTAAAAAACAAAATGTATGACCTATTTTTAACACTTTTATTAGTGGGATCCTTTTGGATCCCCAAGTATTTTAGTGGGATTTTTTTTAATTTAAAATGTTCATTACTCAAAAAATAATGAATCAAAATCAATGTTGTTATGAATTATTGATTTCACATCAAATATTACACTTTGAAATATTTTTGGGGAAAATATTGCATATTTTGTGTTCTTCATAAAAAACAAGGTTGTTGTTTTTTTTTTAACAAAAAGAGCATAAAACCAACATACAAAAATTATGATTAATTATACTTGACGGATCTAAATTTGATCTACAGATTTAAGTGTTAAAAGAAAAAAAATACAAATGATGACCTATTTATAACACTTTTATGAGTGGGACCCTTTTGGATCCCCAAGTATTTTAGTGAGATTTTTTTTTAAACTGTCATTACTCAAGAAATAATAATGAATCAAAATCAATGTTATGAAATATTGACCTATTTAGGGCTCCAATTACTTCACATCAAATATTACACTTTAAAATACTTTTGGAGGGAAAATATTGCATATTTTGTGTTCATCATAAAAGGGTTGTTGTTTTATTAACAAAAAGGGCATAAAACCAACATAAAAAAAATTATAAAAAATTTATCTTGACAGATCTAAATTTGATTTAGAGATATAAGTGTTAAAAATAGGTTATCTTTTTTTTTTTTATTATAACCTATTTTTAACACTTTTATGAAAGTATTTTAGTGGGATTTCTTTTTATTCAAAACTGTCAGTACTCAAAAAAACAATGTTGTTATGAATGATTGACCTATTTAGGGCTCCAATTACTTCACATCAAATATTACACTTTGAAATACTTTTTTGGGGAAAATATTGCATATTTTGTGTTCATCATAAAAAACAAGGTTGTTGTTTTTTTTGTTTTTTTTACGAAAAAAAAATGAAAATGTATACTTGACAGATTTAAATTTGATCTATGTGTAGTGTTATAAGTAAAAAAAATAAAAAAAATAAATAAATATATATATATATATATATATATATATATATATATATATATATATATATATATATGACCTATTTTTTACACTTTTATGACTGGGACCCTTTTGGATCCCCAAGTATTTTAGTGGGATTTTTATCTTTAAAAAAGTCATTACTCATGAAATAATAATGAATCAAAATCAATGTTATGAATTATTGACATATTTAAGGCTCCAATTACTTCACATCAAATATTACACTTGGAAATACTTTTTTGGGGGAAATATTGCATATTTTGTGTTCATCATAAAAAACAAGGTTGTTGTTTTTTTTACAAAAAAATATGAAAAATTATACTTGACAGATTTAAATTTGATCTAGAGATGTAAGTGTTAAAAATAGGTTATAGATTTTTTTTAATTATAACCTATTTTTTTATCATTTTTATGAAAGTATTATAGTGGGATTATTTTTTATTTAAAACTGTCATTACTCAAAAAATAATAATGAATCAAAATCAATGTTGTTATGAATTATTGACATATTTAAGCCTCCAATAACTTCACATCAACTATTACACTTTTTGGGGGAAAATATTGTATATTTTGTGTTCATCATAAAAAACATCATAAAAAACAAGGTTGTTGGTTTTTTTTTTTTTTTTACAAAAAAATATGAAAATGTATACTTCACATGAGTGGGACCCTTTTGGATCCCCAAGTATTTTAGTGGGATTGTTTTCATTACTCATAAAATAATAATGAATCAAAATCAGTGTTATGATTTATTGACATTTTTACAGTTTTTTGGGGGAAAATGTTGCATATTTTGTGTGTTTGTCATAAAAAACAAGGTTTTGACAAAAGAGCATAAAACATTAAATAAAGTTATATCTCCAGATAGACCTGAAGTTGATGTAGAGATTTAAGCGTTGAATAAAAAATAAAAACAAGACCTATTTATAACACTTTTATGACTGGGACCCTTTTGGATCCCCAAGTATTTTAGTGAGATTTTTTTTTAAACTGTCATTACTCAAGAAATAATAATGAATCAAAATCAATGTTATGAATTATTGACATATTTAAGGCTCCAATTACTTCACATCAAATATTACACTTTGAAATACTTTTGGAGGGAAAATATTGCATATTTTGTGTTCATCATTAAAGGGTTGTTGTTGTTTTTAACAAAAAGGGCATAAAACCAACATAAAAAAATTATGAAAAATTTATCTTGACAGATCTAAATTTGATCTAGAGATATAAGTGTTAAAAATAGGTTATCTTTTTATTTTTTATTTTTTTTAATTAAAACCTATTTTTAACATTTTTATGAAAGTATTTTAGTGGGATTTTTTTTTATTTAAAACTATCAGTACTCAAAAAAAACAATGTTGTTATAAATTATTGACCTATTTAGGGCTCCAATTACTTCACATCAAATATTACACTTTAAAATACTTTTTTGGGAAAAATATTGCATATTTTGTGTTCATCATAAAAAACAAGGTTGTTGTTTTTTTGTTTGTTTTTTTACAAAAAAAATAAATAAATTTATACTTGACAGATTTAAATTTGATCTATAGCTTTAAGTGTTAAAAGTTTAAAAAAAAATATATATATATATTATATATGACCTATTTTTTTACACTTTTATGACTGGGACCCTTTTGGATCTCCAAGTATTTTAGTGGGATTTTTATCTTTAAAAAAGTCATTACTCATGAAATAATAATGAATCAAAATCAATGTTATGAATTATTGACATATTTAAGGCTCCAATTATTTCACATCAAATATTACACTTTGAAATACTTTTGGGGGAAAATATTGCATATTTTGTGTTCATCATTAAAGGATTGTTGTTGTTTTTTTATTACAAAGAAATATGAAAAATTATACTTGACAGATTTAAATTTGATCTAGAGATGTAAGTGTTAAAAATAGGTTATGGATTTTTTAAAATTATAACCTATTTTTAACATTTTTATGAAAGTATTATAGTGGGATTTTTTTTAATTTAAAACTGTCATTACTCAAAAAATAATAATGAATCAAAATCAATGTTATGAATTATTGACATATTTAAGCCTCCAATAATTTCACATCAAATATTACACTTTTTTGGGGAAAATATTGTATATTTTGTGTTCATCATAAAAAACAAGGTTGTTGGGTTTTGTTTTTTTTTACAAAAAAATATGAAAATGTATACTTCACATGAGTGGGACCCTTTTGGATCCCCAAGTATTTTAGTGGGATTGTTTTCATTACTCATAAAATAATAATGAATCAAAATCAGTGTTATGATTTATTGACATTTTTACAGTTTTTTGGGGGGAAAATGTTGCATATTTTGTGTGTTTGTCATAAAAAACAAGGTTTTGACAAAAGAGCATAAAACATTAAATAAAGTTATATCTCCAGATAGACCTGAAGTTGATGTTGAGATTTAAGCGTTGAATAAAAAATAAAAAAAGACCTATTTTTAACACTTTTATGAGTGGGACCCTTTTGGATCCCCAAGTATTTTAGTGAGATTTTTTTTTAAACTGTCATTACTCAAGAAATAATAATGAATCAAAATCAATGTTATGAATTATTGACATATTTAAGGCTCCAATTACTTCACATCAAATATTACACTTTGAAATACTTTTGGAGGGAAAATATTGCATATTTTGTGTTCATCATTAAAGGGTTGTTGTTGTTTATTAACAAAAAGGGCATAAAACCAACATAAAAAAATTATAAAAAATTTATCTTGACAGATCTAAATTTGATTTAGAGATATAAGTGTTAAAAATAGGTTATCATTTTTTTTTTAATTATAACCTATTTTTAACACTTTTATGAAAGTATTTTAGTGGGATTTCTTTTTATTCAAAACTGTCAGTACTCAAAAAAACAATGTTGTTATGAATGATTGACCTATTTAGGGCTCCAATTACTTCACATCAAATATTACACTTTGAAATACTTTTTTGGGGAAAATATTGCATATTTTGTGTTCATCATAAAAAACAAGGTTGTTGTTTTTTTTGTTTTTTTTACAAAAAAAAAATGAAAATGTATACTTGACAGATTTAAATTTGATCTATGTGTAGTGTTATAAGTAAAAAAATAAATAAATAAATATATATATATATATATATATATATATATATATATATATATATATATATATATATATATATATATGACCTATTTTTTACACTTTTATGACTGGGACCCTTTTGGATCCCCAAGTATTTTAGTGGGATTTTTATCTTTAAAAAAGTCATTACTCATGAAATAATAATGAATCAAAATCAATGTTATGAATTATTGACATATTTAAGGCTCCAATTACTTCACATCAAATATTACACTTTGAAATACGTTTGGGGGAAAATATTGCATATTTTGTGTTCATCATAAAAAACAAAGTTGTTGTTTTTTTTTTACAAAGAAATATGAAAAATTATACTTGACAGATTTAAATTTGATCTAGAGATGTAAGTGTTAAAAATAGGTTATAGATTTTTTTTTTTTAAATTATAACCTATTAACATTTTTATGAAAGTATTATAGTGGGATTTTTTTTAATTTAAAACTGTCATTACTCAAAAAATAATAATGAATCAAAATCAATGTTGTTATGAATTATTGACATATTTAAGCCTCCAATAACTTCACATCAACTATTACACTTTTTTGGGGAAAATATTGTATATTTTGTGTTCATCATAAAAAACAAGGTTGTTGGGTTTTGTTTTTTTTACAAAAAAATATGAAAATGTATACTTCACATGAGTGGGACCCTTTTGGATCCCCAAGTATTTTAGTGGGATTGTTTTCATTACTCATAAAATAATAATGAATCAAAATCAGTGTTATGATTTATTGACATTTTTACAGTTTTTGGGGGGGAAATGTTGCATATTTTGTGTGTTTGTCATAAAAAACAAGGTTTTGACAAAAGAGCATAAAACATTAAATAAAGTTAAATCTCCAGATAGACCTGAAGTTGATGTAGAGATTTAAGCGTTGAATAAAAAATTAAAAAAAAGACCTATTTATAACACTTTTATGAGTGGGACCCTTTTGGATCCCCAAGTATTTTAGTGAGATTTTTTTTTAAACTGTCATTACTCAAGAAATAATAATGAATCAAAATCAATGTTATGAATTATTGACATATTTAAGGCTCCAATTACTTCACATCAAATATTACACTTTGAAATACTTTTGGAGGGAAAATATTGCATTTTTTGTGTTCATCATTAAAGGGTTGTTGTTTTTTTTAACAAAAAGGGCATAAAACCAACAAAGAATTATGAAAAATTTATCTTGACAGATCTAAATTTGATCTAGAGATATAAGTGTTAAAAATAGGTTATCTTTTTTTTCTTTTTTTTATTAAAACCTATTTTTAACACTTTTATGAAAGTATTTTAGTGGGATTTTTTTTATTTAAAACTGTCAGTACTCAAAAAATCAATGTTGTTATGAATTATTGACCTATTTAGGGCTCCAATTACTTCACATCAAATATTACACTTTGAAATACTTTTTTGGGAAAAATATTGCATATTTTGTGTTCATCATAACAAACAAGGTTGTTGTTTTTTTGTTTTTTTTACAAAAAAAATAATGAAAATTTATACTTGACAGATTTAAATGTGATCTATAGCTTTAAGTGTTAAAAGTAAAAAATATATATATATATATATTATATATGACCTATTTTTTTACACTTTTATGACTGGGACCCTTTTGGATCCTCAAGTATTTTAGTGGGATTTTTATCTTTAAAAAAGTAATTACTCATGAAATACTAATGAATCAAAATCAATTTTATGAATTATTGACATATTTGAGGCTCCAATTATTTCACATCAAATATTACACTTTGAAATACGTTTGGGGGAAAATATTGCATATTTTGTGTTCATCATAAAAAACAAAGTTGTTTTTTTTTTTTTTACAAAGAAATATGAAAAATTATACTTGACAGATTTAAATTTGATCTAGAGATGTAAGTGTTAAAAATAGGTTATAGATTTTTTTTAAATTATAACCTATTTTTAACATTTTTATGAAAGTATTATAGTGGGATTTTTTTTTATTTAAAACTGTCATTACTCAAAAAATAATAATGAATCAAAATCAATGTTGTTATGAATTATTGACATATTTAAGCCTCCAATAATTTCACATCAAATATTACACTTTTTTGGGGAAAATATTGTATATTTTGTGTTCATCATAAAAAACAAGGTTGTTGGGGTTTTTTTTTTTACAAAAAAATATGAAAATGTATACTTCACATGAGTGGGACCCTTTTGGATCCCCAAGTATTTTAGTGGGATTGTTTTCATTACTCATAAAATAATAATGAATCAAAATCAGTGTTATGATTTATTGACATTTTTACAGTTTTTTGGGGGAAAATGTTGCATATTTTGTGTGTTTGTCATAAAAAACAAGGTTTTGACAAAAGAGCATAAAACATTAAATAAAGTTAAATCTCCAGATAGACCTGAAGTTGATGTAGAGATTTAAGCGTTGAATAAAAAAATAAAAAAAAGACCTATTTATAACACTTTTATGACTGGGACCCTTTTGGATCCCCAAGTATTTTAGTGAGATTTTTTTTTAAACTGTCATTACTCAAGAAATAATAATGAATCAAAATCAATGTTATGAATTATTGACATATTTAAGGCTCCAATTACTTCACATCAAATATTACACTTTGAAATACTTTTGGAGGGAAAATATTGCATATTTTGTGTTCATCATTAAAGGGTTGTTGTTTTATTTAACAAAAAGGGCATAAAACCAACATAAAAAAATTATGAAAAATGTATCTTGACAGATCTAAATTTGATCTAGAGATATAAGTGTTAAAAATAGGTTATCTTTTTTTTTTTTTTTTTTTTTTAATTAAAACCTATTTTTAACATTTTTATGAAAGTATTTTAGTGGGATTTTTTTTTATTTAAAACTATCAGTACTCAAAAAAAACAATGTTGTTATAAATTATTGACCTATTTAGGGCTCCAATTACTTCACATCAAATATTACACTTTGAAATACTTTTTTGGGAAAAATATTGCATATTTTGTGTTCATCATAAAAAACAAGGTTGTTGTTTTTTTGTTTGTTTTTTTACAAAAAAAATAAATAAATTTATACTTGACAGATTTAAATTTGATCTATAGCTTTAAGTGTTAAAAGTTAAAAAAATATATATATATATATTATATATGACCTATTTTTTTACACTTTTATGACTGGGACCCTTTTGGATCCCCAAGTATTTTAGTGGGATTTTTATCTTTAAAAAAGTCATTACTCATGAAATAATAATGAATCAAAATCAATGTTATGAATTATTGACATATTTGAGGCTCCAATTACTTCACATCAAATATTACACTTTGAAATACGTTTGGGGGAAAATATTGCATATTTTGTGTTCATCTTAAAAAACAAAGTTGTTGTTTTTTTTTTTACAAAGAAATATGAAAAATTATACTTGACAGATTTAAATTTGATCTAGAGATGTAAGTGTTAAAAATAGGTTATAGATTTTTTTTTAATTATAACCTATTTTTAACATTTTTATGAAAGCATTATAGTGGGATTATTTTTATTTAAAACTGTCATTACTCAAAAAATAATAATGAATCAAAAATCAATGTTGTTATGAATTATTGACATATTTAAGCCTCCAATAACTTCACATCAAATATTACACTTTTTGGGGGAAAATATTGTATATTTTGTGTTCATCATAAAAAACAAGGTTGTTGGGTTTTGTTTTTTTTACAAAAAAATATGAAAATGTATACTTCACATGAGTGGGACCCTTTTGGATCCCCAAGTATTTTAGTGGGATTGTTTTCATTACTCATAAAATAATAATGAATCAAAATCAGTGTTATGAATTATTGACATTTTTACAGTTTTTTGGGGGAAAATGTTGCATATTTTGTGTGTTTGTCATAAAAAACAAGGTTTTGACAAAAGAGCATAAAACATTAAATAAAGTTAAATCTCCAGATAGACCTGAAGTTGATGTAGAGATTTAAGCGTTGAATAAAAAATAAAAAAAAAGACCTATTTATAACACTTTTATGAGTGGGACCCTTTTGGATCCCCAAGTATTTTAGTGAGATTTTTTTTTAAACTGTCATTACTCAAGAAATAATAATGAATCAAAATCAATGTTATGAATTATTGACATATTTAAGGCTCCAATTACTTCACATCAAATATTACACTTTGAAATACTTTTGGAGGGAAAATATTGCATATTTTGTGTTCATCATTAAAGGGTTGTTGTTATTTATTAACAAAAAGGGCATAAAACCAACATAAAAAAATTATAAAAAATTTATCTTGACAGATCTAAATTTGATTTAGAGATATAAGTGTTAAAAATAGGTTATCTTTTTTTTTTTTTATTATAACCTATTTTTAACACTTTTATGAAAGTATTTTAGTGGGATTTCTTTTTATTCAAAACTGTCAGTACTCAAAAAAACAATGTTGTTATGAATGATTGACCTATTTAGGGCTCCAATTACTTCACATCAAATATTACACTTTGAAATACTTTTTTGGGGAAAATATTGCATATTTTGTGTTCATCATAAAAAACAAGGTTGTTGTTTTTTTTGTTTTTTTTACAAAAAAAAAAAGAAAATGTATACTTGACAGATTTAAATTTGATCTATGTGTAGTGTTATAAGTAAAAAAAAATAAATAAAAAATAAATATATATATATATATATATATATATATATATATATATATATATATATATATATATATATATATATATATATATATATGACCTATTTTTTACACTTTTATGACTGGGACCCTTTTGGATCCCCAAGTATTTTAGTGGGATTTTTATCTTTAAAAAAAGTCATTACTCATGAAATAATAATGAATCAAAATCAATGTTATGAATTATTGACATATTTAAGGCTCCAATTACTTCACATCAAATATTACACTTGGAAATACTTTTTTGGGGGAAATATTGCATATTTTGTGTTCATCATAAAAAACAAGGTTGTTGTTTTTTTTACAAAAAAATATGAAAAATTATACTTGACAGATTTAAATTTGATCTAGAGATGTAAGTGTTAAAAATAGGTTATAGATTTTTTTTAAATTATAACCTATTTTTAACATTTTTATGAAAGTATTATAGTGGGATTTTATTTATTTAAAACTGTCATTACTCAAAAAATAATAATGAATCAAAATCAATGTTGTTATGAATTATTGACATATTTAAGCCTCCAATAACTTCACATCAACTATTACACTTTTTGGGGGGAAATATTGTATATTTTGTGTTCATCATAAAAAACAAGGTTGTTGGTTTTTTTTTTTACAAACATTTTTGAAAATGTATACTTCACATGAGTGGGACCCTTTTGGATCCCCAAGTATTTTAGTGGGATTGTTTTCATTACTCATAAAATAATAATGAATCAAAATCAGTGTTATGACTTATTGACATTTTTACAGTTTTTTGGGGGGAAAATGTTGCATATTTTGTGTGTTTGTCATAAAAAACAAGGTTTTGACAAAAGAGCATAAAACATTAAATAAAGTTATATCTCCAGATAGACCTGAAGTTGATGTAGAGATTTAAGAGTTGAATAAAAGATTAAAAAAAAGACCTATTTTTAACACTTTTATGACTGGGACCATTTTGGGTCCCTGGGACCAAACTTGAGAGGTTAGAAAAATGGCCTTCGCATGCTTTTATTCTTCAGTGTTTGGCCCTCAGTGGAAAAGTTGTTGTTGAACAGTGATGGAACACATTGTGATACGACCTTGGTCTGCACTTGAGACAAGGTCATGTAAGAATCAAAACAACCTGTAGGCCTTGCGAGACTCAATGATGTTCCCGTGCAGCGTGATGGTGTGCAGGCGGGGAAGAACTCCCAGCTTGTCCACCCCCGACAAGGTGAAGATGCGGTTGCCATGGAGATACAACACTCGCAGTTCAGGCAGCTCGCACAAAACCTGGAGACACAAATCATAGAACAGCCGCTGACTAACGAGATGTGTGTAACTAAATAGTTCTGGTCTAATAATTATACAACTTTTGCCATTGAGGGCCACAGACTGACAAATCAAAAGATTCGGGGGCCATTTTGTCAGGTTTCACTTTCAAAACCACCACAATGTCAAGATTGTTTTCAAGGAACAAGAAAATGCAATTTCAGCAGAAATTTCATTTAATTAGAATAGAATAGAATAGAAAGTACTTTATTGATCCCTGGGGGAAATTCAGCACCACAGTTCTCTCACAATAGACAATAAACACTTAAGTATTTTTTACATGTGAATAACATAAATACAGTCTATTATACAGCATTATTCACATGTGAATACTATAAATACAGTCTATTATACAGCATTATTCACATGTGAATAACATAAATACAGTCTATTATACAGCATTATTCACATGTGAATAATATAAATACAGTCTATTGTACAGCATTATTCACATGTGAATAATATAAATATAGTCTATTATACAGCATTATTCACATGTGAATAATATAGATATAGTCTATTATACAGCATTATTCACATGTGAATAATATAAATACAGTCTATTATACAGCATTATTCACATGTGAATAGTATAAATACAGTCTATTATACAGCATTATTCACATGTGAATAATATGAATACAGTCTATTATACAGCATTATTCACATGTGAATACTATAAATACAGTCTATTAAACAGCATTATTCACATGTGAATACTATAAATACAGTCTATTATACAGCATTATTCACACGTGAATAATATAAATACAGTCTATTATACAGCATTATTCACATGTGAATAACATACAGTCTATTATACAGCATTATTCACATGTGAATAACATAAATACAGTCTATTATACAGCATTATTCACATGTGAATAATATAAATACAGTCTATTATACAGCATTATTCACATGTAAATAACATAAATACAGTCTATTATACAGCATTATTCACATGTGAATAATATAAATACAGTATTATACAGCATTATTCACATGTGAATAATATAAATATAGTCTATTATACAGCATTATTCACATGTGAATAATATAAATACAGTCTATTATACAGCATTATTCACATGTGAATAATATAAATACAGTCTATTATACAGCATTATTCACATGTGAATAACATAAATACAGTCTATTATACAGCATTATTCACATGTGAATAATATAAATACAGTCTATTATACAGCATTATTCACATGTGAATAACATAAATACAGTCTATTATACAGCATTATTCACATGTGAATAATATAAATACAGTCTATTATACAACATTATTCACATGTGAATAATATAAATAGTCTATTATACAACATTATTCACATGTGAATAATATAAATACAGTCTATTATATAGCATTATTCACATGTGAATAATATAAATACAGTCTATTATAGAACATTATTCACACGTGAATAATATAAATATAGTCTATTATACAGCATTATTCACATGTGAATAACATAAATACAGTCTATTATACAGCATTATTCACATGTGAATAATATAAATACAGTCTATTATACAGCATTATTCACACGTGAATAATATAAATATAGTCTATTATACAGCATTATTCACATGTGAATAATATAAATACAGTATTATACAACATTATTCACACGTGAATAATATAAATACAGTCTATTATACAGCATTATTCACATGTGAATAATATAAATACTGTCTATTATACAGCATTATTCACATGTGAATAACATAAATACAGTCTATTATACAGCATTATTCACATGTGAATAATATAAATACAGTCTATTATACAGCATTATTCACACGTGAATTATATAAATACAGTCTATTATACAGCATTATTCACATGTGAATAATATAAATACAGTCTATTATACAGCATTATTCACATGTGAATAATATAAATACAGTCTATTATACAGCATTATTCACATGTGAATAATATAAATACAGTCTATTATACAGCATTATTCACACGTGAATTATATAAATACAGTCTATTATACAGCATTATTCACATGTGAATAATATAAATACAGTCTATTATACAGCATTATTCACATGTGAATAATATAAATACAGTCTATTATACAGCATTATTCACATGTGAATAATATAAATACAGTCTATTATACAGCATTATTCACATGTAAATAACATAAATACAGTCTATTATACAGCATTATTCACATGTGAATAATATAAATACAGTCTATTATATAGCATTATTCACATGTGAATAATATAAATACAGTCTATTATATAGCATTATTCACATGTGAATAATATAAATACAGTCTATTATAGAACATTATTCACACGTGAATAATATAAATATAGTCTATTATACAGCATTATTCACATGTGAATAACATAAATACAGTCTATTATACAGCATTATTCACATGTGAATAATATAAATACAGTCTATTATACAGCATTATTCACACGTGAATAATATAAATATAGTCTATTATACAGCATTATTCACATGTGAATAATATAAATACAGTATTATACAACATTATTCACACGTGAATAATATAAATACAGTCTATTATACAGCATTATTCACATGTGAATAATATAAATACTGTCTATTATACAGCATTATTCACATGTGAATAACATAAATACAGTCTATTATACAGCATTATTCACATGTGAATAATATAAATACAGTCTATTATACAGCATTATTCACACGTGAATTATATAAATACAGTCTATTATACAGCATTATTCACATGTGAATAATATAAATACAGTCTATTATACAGCATTATTCACATGTGAATAATATAAATACAGTCTATTATACAGCATTATTCACATGTGAATAATATAAATACAGTCTATTATACAGCATTATTCACACGTGAATTATATAAATACAGTCTATTATACAGCATTATTCACATGTGAATAATATAAATACAGTCTATTATACAGCATTATTCACATGTGAATAATATAAATACAGTCTATTATACAGCATTATTCACATGTGAATAATATAAATACAGTCTATTATACAGCATTATTCACATGTAAATAACATAAATACAGTCTATTATACAGCATTATTCACATGTGAATAATATAAATACAGTATTATACAGCATTATTCACATGTGAATAATATAAATATAGTCTATTATACAGCATTATTCACATGTGAATAATATAAATACAGTCTATTATACAGCATTATTCACATGTGAATAATATAAATACAGTCTATTATACAGCATTATTCACATGTGAATAACATAAATACAGTCTATTATACAGCATTATTCACATGTGAATAATATAAATACAGTCTATTATACAGCATTATTCACATGTGAATAACATAAATACAGTCTATTATACAGCATTATTCACATGTGAATAATATAAATACAGTCTATTATACAACATTATTCACATGTGAATAACATAAATACAGTCTATTATACAGCATTATTCACATGTGAATAATATAAATACAGTCTATTATACAGCATTATTCACATGTGAATAACATAAATACAGTCTATTATACAGCATTATTCACATGTGAATAATATAAATACAGTCTATTATACAACATTATTCACATGTGAATAATATAAATAGTCTATTATACAACATTATTCACATGTGAATAATATAAATACAGTCTATTATATAGCATTATTCACATGTGAATAATATAAATACAGTCTATTATAGAACATTATTCACACGTGAATAATATAAATATAGTCTATTATACAGCATTATTCACATGTGAATAATATAAATACAGTATTATACAACATTATTCACACGTGAATAATATAAATACAGTCTATTATACAGCATTATTCACATGTGAATAATATAAATACTGTCTATTATACAGCATTATTCACATGTGAATAACATAAATACAGTCTATTATACAGCATTATTCACATGTGAATAATATAAATACAGTCTATTATACAGCATTATTCACACGTGAATTATATAAATACAGTCTATTATACAGCATTATTCACATGTGAATAATATAAATACAGTCTATTATACAGCATTATTCACATGTGAATAATATAAATACAGTCTATTATACAGCATTATTCACATGTGAATAATATAAATACAGTCTATTATACAGCATTATTCACACGTGAATTATATAAATACAGTCTATTATACAGCATTATTCACATGTGAATAATATAAATACAGTCTATTATACAGCATTATTCACATGTGAATAATATAAATACAGTCTATTATACAGCATTATTCACATGTGAATAATATAAATACAGTCTATTATACAGCATTATTCACATGTAAATAACATAAATACAGTCTATTATACAGCATTATTCACATGTGAATAATATAAATACAGTATTATACAGCATTATTCACATGTGAATAATATAAATATAGTCTATTATACAGCATTATTCACATGTGAATAATATAAATACAGTCTATTATACAGCATTATTCACATGTGAATAATATAAATACAGTCTATTATACAGCATTATTCACATGTGAATAACATAAATACAGTCTATTATACAGCATTATTCACATGTGAATAATATAAATACAGTCTATTATACAGCATTATTCACATGTGAATAACATAAATACAGTCTATTATACAGCATTATTCACATGTGAATAATATAAATACAGTCTATTATACAACATTATTCACATGTGAATAATATAAATAGTCTATTATACAACATTATTCACATGTGAATAATATAAATACAGTCTATTATATAGCATTATTCACATGTGAATAATATAAATACAGTCTATTATAGAACATTATTCACACGTGAATAATATAAATATAGTCTATTATACAGCATTATTCACATGTGAATAACATAAATACAGTCTATTATACAGCATTATTCACATGTGAATAATATAAATACAGTCTATTATACAGCATTATTCACACGTGAATAATATAAATATAGTCTATTATACAGAATTATTCACATGTGAATAATATAAATACAGTATTATACAACATTATTCACACGTGAATAATATAAATACAGTCTATTATACAGCATTATTCACATGTGAATAATATAAATACTGTCTATTATACAGCATTATTCACATGTGAATAACATAAATACAGTCTATTATACAGCATTATTCACATGTGAATAATATAAATACAGTCTATTATACAGCATTATTCACACGTGGATTATATAAATACAGTCTATTATACAGCATTATTCACATGTGAATAATATAAATACAGTCTATTATACAGCATTATTCACATGTGAATAATATAAATACAGTCTATTATACAGCATTATTCACATGTGAATAATATAAATACAGTCTATTATACAGCATTATTCACACGTGAATTATATAAATACAGTCTATTATACAGCATTATTCACACGTGAATAATATAAATATAGTCTATTATACAGCATTATTCACATGTGAATAATATAAATACAGTATTATACAACATTATTCACACGTGAATAATATAAATACAGTCTATTATACAGCATTATTCACATGTGAATAATATAAATACTGTCTATTATACAGCATTATTCACATGTGAATAACATAAATACAGTCTATTATACAGCATTATTCACATGTGAATAATATAAATACAGTCTATTATACAGCATTATTCACACGTGAATTATATAAATACAGTCTATTATACAGCATTATTCACATGTGAATAATATAAATACAGTCTATTATACAGCATTATTCACACGTGAATAATATAAATACAGTCTATTATACAGCATTATTCACATGTGAATAATATAAATACAGTCTATTATACAGCATTATTCACACGTGAATTATATAAATACAGTCTATTATACAGCATTATTCACATGTGAATAATATAAATACAGTCTATTATACAGCATTATTCACATGTGAATAATATAAATACAGTCTATTATACAGCATTATTCACATGTGAATAATATAAATACAGTCTATTATACAGCATTATTCACATGTGAATACTATAAATACAGTCTATTATACAGCATTATTCACATGTGAATAATATAAATACAGTCTATTATACAGCATTATTCACACGTGAATAATATAAATACAGTCTATTATACAGCATTATTCACATGTGAATAATATAAATACAGTATTATACAACATTATTCACACGTGAATAATATAAATACAGTCTATTATACAGCATTATTCACATGTGAATAATATAAATACTGTCTATTATACAGCATTATTCACATGTGAATAACATAAATACAGTCTATTATACAGCATTATTCACATGTGAATAATATAAATACAGTCTATTATACAGCATTATTCACACGTGAATTATATAAATACAGTCTATTATACAGCATTATTCACATGTGAATAATATAAATACAGTCTATTATACAGCATTATTCACATGTGAATAATATAAATACTGTCTATTATACAGCATTATTCACATGTGAATAATATAAATACAGTCTATTATACAGCATTATTCACACGTGAATTATATAAATACAGTCTGTTATACAGCATTATTCACATGTGAATACTATAAATACAGTCTATTATACAGCATTATTCACATGTGAATAATATAAATACAGTCTATTATACAGCATTATTCACATGTGAATAATATAAATACAGTCTATTATATAGCATTATTCACATGTGAATACTATAAATACAGTCTATTATACAGCATTATTCACATGTGAATAATATAAATACAGTCTATTATACAGCATTATTCACATGTGAATAATATAAATACAGTCTATTATACAGCATTATTCACATGTGAATAACATAAATACAGTCTATTATACAACATTATTCACGTGTGAATAATATAAATACAGTTTATTATACAGCATTATTCACATGTGAATAATATAAATATAGTCTATTATACAGCATTATTCACATGTGAATAACATACAGTCTATTATACAGCATTATTCACATGTGAATAACATAAATACAGTCTATTATATAGCATTATTCACATGTGAATACTATAAATACAGTCTATTATACAGCATTATTCACATGTGAATAACAAATACAGTCTATTATACAGCATTATTCACATGTGAATAATATAAATACAGTCTATCATACAGCATTATTCACATGTGAATAATATAAATACAGTCTATTATACAGCATTATTCACATGTGAATAATATAAATACAGTCTATTGTACAGCATTATTCACATGTGAATAATATAAAGACAATATACATTTACAGTACATGTACAGTCAAAAGGAACATATGCATGGCTGTCGGCATGAAGGACTTCCTGTGTCAACCCTAATTGCGGAAGAACCTGAGCCGAACTGAAATGCTAACAGTTAGCACGCTAGTCAGATAGCGCCGAGCAACAAAAAGTATGAGCAAACAGAATTATACTAACATGCAAACAATAATATGCGTACAGTTAGCATTAGTGATATACCAAAATATGACACTTAGGCGTATGCCTGCCAAATTAGCTATACAAGATAGCATGCTTACGATAGCATGTTAAAAAGTTAACTGTAACATACGTCAAGTATATCACTCAGATGTGTACCATTTTTAATAATAGCTGCATTGAGTAACAAAATATGACTAAGGTGCGGAGCGACAAACTTTGCTAGAAACATAAAAAAGCTGGCATATTAATGTTAGCATGCTAACAGTTAGCACACGGGCCAGACAGTGTCCAGTAAAAAAGAATTTGGGCAAAATGAGCTAAAAAAGCTAGAATGTTAACAGTATTATGTTTGAATGCTAACAATAGCATGCTTACTACCAAAATATGACACTTAAGTGAATACTATGGCTATGTTAGCATGTTAAAATGCTAACTGTAACGTGTCAAGTAACACCTTTTTTTTTTTTTTAATGATTAAGTACCAAAATAGAAAAAAAAGAGCAAAAATTTTGAATAAAACGAGAAAAATATGAACATTTTAAACTAATATAGTTTTATTTTTTTAATTAAAAAATCACCCTCCCATACTTGACTTTTCAGTATGTGCAAAAAGTTTGGACACCCCTGAACTAAAATATCAAAAGTATCAACATTTTCATTTGAGGATCGATTTTAGAGCATAAAGGTCTGGTATCGATATTTCAGTATCACCTCATTTTTTTTGTTCTTTTTCTATCGTTTTTACTGTTATTTCCCAAATAAGAATACAATACAAATAATATTACTGCATAACCTAGTAGTCCAAATTCTGCCTGTACAAAAATATGAATGTTCAGTTACATATTGAACAGTGTTTACTTTTGTAGTTGTTCAAATGAACTCATAGGCCAGTATTGTTTTATTTTTCATTAACTAACTCAACGTTCTTTATATTCTAAGTATATTTTATTTTTATTTTGAGAGCGTCCAATATTTTAGATCTAAACTGTTTCCACCAAGGGCCGCCTACTAAAATGTCAGGTCCAGTATGGAGGGGCCAATTTTATATATATATTTTTTTAAATAAAAAATGCTAAAAAAAAATTTAAAAAATGATATTTTATATATTTAAATACAAAAAATTGTGTTGTAGGTGACTAAGAATATTATTATTAGTTTACGATTTTACTTTTGTTTTTTTTAGATATTTGAAAAATACACAACTTTTAAAATGTTCACACAAAGTATCAGCCTGAATTTGACTTGGTATCGTATCGTAAAGAAAGTGAGTGGTATCGCACATCACCGAACTGAACTTTGTATTGTCATTTTAGAGTCTGTGCTGTTATTTGTGTCTATTTCCTGTCACCTCACATGAGTTGCTACGGCAACAAACGGACCAATGAGGTGAGCAGGAGTTGTGGCGCACCTGTGACCAGGAAGCAGGAAGTAGTCCCTGCTGCAGGTACTCACCGGGTGGATGTGTGTGATGTGGTTGAAGGAGAGGTCCACCCAGGCCAGTCGCCATGGTTCAGCCAGGAAGTGTGCCACGGTCTGGTGGAGGTGGTCCAGGTCTGTAATGCTGTTGTTGTTCAGGCGCAGAGAGACACTTTGGAACTTCCCTGAAGGAGTTCTCTTTAAAAGCCGCAGACCACGGCTGGGTTCTTCTGACCGAGCGTCTGAAACATGAAGGTGACCAAAAAACATCCAACGCGATTCTTATTCATCCCCATTTAACATTTTTAAAAATCGATTAAAATATAAATATATATGTAGGTATGTATGTGTATATATATATATATATTTATATATATATATACATATTTATATATATAAGGGTGTACCTGATTTTTTTTTAAATGATAGCATGTTAACAGCATACATCAAGTACCAAAATATGACTGAGGCATAGAGCTACAAAATTTGCTAAATAAAATTAAAAAAGCTAGCATAT
>NC_084577.2:29860086-29872586 GCF_033978685.3 Nerophis lumbriciformis | reverse complement strand
TGACTTATTACTTGTGTATTTTTTTTCTATAATGTCAAAATTCTCCACATTTTTAGGTGAGGGAAAATTCAAAGTAGTGATGTCACCGCCAGAGCACGGAAACATGGCACCGCCTTATGGAATGTTTACAATAAAAACACAACAAACAATAAAATCGTAGTCAGTATTTCAGCATGAATCCAACCAATAGAAAATATTTGTGTATGTTGTATTATCTTATTGAATTATTGATACTATAGAGATTGTTTCCTAAAGAAAGAACTATAATAACGAGCCAGTCTTTTGAACGGCTCTTTGAAAGAATCGGATGCCTTTAAAGAGCCAGAAATCTAATCGATGAAGAGAGAACCACAAAATTGTGAACTAATAAAATAAAAACAAATAAATAGCCTTAATTATTAGCTGTCTTATATCGAGAATAATAAAGAATTATGTTGAATCAAGAATCGATTCTGGATCGATTTGTCACACTAAGAACATACTTGCCAACCCTCCCGGATTTTCCGGGAGACTCCCGAAATTCACCGCCTCTCCCGAAAACCTCCCGGGACAAATTTTCTCCCGAAAATCTCCCGAAATTCAGGCGGAGCTGGAGGCCACGCCCCCTCCAGCTCCATGCGGACCCGAGTGACGTGTTGACAGCCTGTTCACACGTCCGCTTTCCCACAATATAAACAGCTAATGATGGAGGGCGAGTTCTTGGTTTCTTATGTGGGTTTATTGTTAGGCAGTTTCATTAACGTCCTCCCAGCTCGGTAACAACACACAACAACAGCAGTCAAGTTTTCGTCTACTGTAAAGCAGTTCGTCTGCCGTAAACAGCAATGTTGTGACACTTTTAAACAGGACAATACTGCCATCTACTGTACATGCATATGTGACCCACCCATAATGTGTCACATTTTTGTGTTGATTTATTTATTTTATTTTGTGGTTTGAATTTGTTTTTGGAGCTGTCATTACACATTTATCAGTATTCACATTGGTCAGTAGGGGGCAGTAGGGCGTTTCTTCCCAATTGAATGCTATCACCTGCAGACCGGAAGTGTCTTGTCATTCTGATGAGAGCGACCAGTCTGTGAACAATTGAAACGTCCTGTGTGCTTTTTCCTCCTGTATAACAGGTTAGTTTTGGTGAATCAACTCACTGAATAATATCCATGTGATCTTTATACGTTTAAGTACACATTCTGATGGTGGAGCCTAACTCTAAAGTGTTTGTGAATTGTAGTTTGTATTTGTGAATGAATCCAGTGCACAGCTGCAGTAATCAATACAAAATGGCGACGTGAGTGCGCAATGTTTATATAGGAACTTCTGATCCTAATTCAGACTCCCAAATTAGAGCTCCCGTTTTCTTATTGATTTCATAATGTATATTTGTATAATGTGTGTGTTCTGAAATAGTGACAGAGAATAGAACAAGGATGGACAATTCAACCCTTAACTCAACAATGAGGAGATGAGTGTTATGTGTGTGTATATGTGTAAATAAATTAACACTGAAATTCAAGTATTTCTTTTATTTATATATACTGTATATATATATATATATATATATATATATATATATATATGTAATAAAATATATATATATATAGCTAGAATTCACTGAAAGTCAAGTATTTCTTCTTATATATATATATATATATATATATATATATATATATATATATATATATATATATATATATATATATATATATATATATATATATATATATATCTTAACCACGCCCCCAACCACGCCCCCGTCCCACCCCCCGAAATCGGAGGTCTCAAGGTTGGCAAGTATGCGCTAAGAATCAGAATCAAATTTAATTGATTTTTTGTAAGAGTCACATCTATATAAAAAACTTTTTTTTTTTAAATAGTCAACATTTTTTAAAAAGTATGAATCGAATCAGAATAAAACAAACTTGAATATTTTAACTGTTCAAAATGAGCTACACAGCTAGCCTAAAACGTTAGCATGCTTCCATTAAAATGCTAACAATTAGCATGCGTGCAAAGGTTAGCATGATAACAGTTAGCATGTTTCATACACCAAGTTAGATGACGCAGAGGTGTATGGCTGCGAAAATAGAGACCAAAAGTGTCAAATTAGATGAAAAACTTGGCATGCTAACAGTGAACAACATACCAAGTTTAAACGGTAGCAAAAGTAGCTCAAAAAGTTAGCATGCTAATGTTAGCAAGCTAACGTTAGCATGCTAACAGTTAGCTTAGTATGAATCGAATCAAAATAAAACAAATAAGAATCGATATTTTCCAGCACAGCAACATAGTCAAAACAATCTGAACTAGGAATGAGAAAAGAGAGAAAAGTAATTTAGAGGTAAATTCAAACTTCTACCTGCAAAGTTGCTGATGGCTTTGAAGGACAAATCCACCGGAGCGCCACACCTTTTCATGCCTGACTCACCTGTCTTCACCTGACTCACCTGTCGTCATTAACAAAACCAGTTTCCACTTATACTTCATTATGTACATTTACAAGTATATACTCTATTTTGTCATACGCGCACACGACAGACGTTTACCTGTGCAGATGTCAACATATGGTTTCCATGGTAACGGGGCGGTACCTTGCGTCCGGTTTATAAAATACACGACAATTATGTATATATAAAAAAACGTATACATAATTAGGATATAATGAGTGATGGTGATGACTAATATGGTCATGTTCGTGTGTTTAATATTATTTCTCTTTTGAGTGACTTCCGGCTGGAATTAACCAGCGCCACTATGCAGCTAACTTCTGTTTCACCTGTAGAGGGCAGCAGTACGCATAACATGAGTCTAGCCTGCCGGAAAGTAAAAAAGAAGAATAAAAAAAACAAAAAAAACAACGTATACTTAATTAGGATATAATGAGTGATGGTGAGACTAATATAGTCATGTTCGTGTGTTTAATATTTTTTCAGCAAAATTTCCCTCTTTTGAATAGTACAGATGGACTTCCGGCGCAGATTAACCAGCGCCGGAAGCAGCGAACTTTTTTTTAATTTTTTTTTATTTTTTTTATTGAACAACAAACATACATTTATAATTCACTCAACAGTCAAGGCACTTTCAACAACAAGGAAAGAAAACAAAAGCAAATACAGATGGATTATTAAAAATGACTAATAATGATAATACAAAATATTTAATAAATAAATAAAAAATAAAATAAAAGGACAAAAAGGACTACCTAAATCACTTTCAATGTTTTTAACAAATATATCAATTTAAGGGCTTTTTTTAAACTCTTAATCATTCTCCAATATTTGATTGATGATTGTAAACCATTAAGCCAATTAGAAAATGTAGGCCTTACGTTCATAAATCGACATTTATATCGAAAAATATTTGTCATGATCGTGTGTTTAATATTATTTCAGCAAAATTCCTCTCTAACAGATATTCACTTAGTATTACTTTCTTTAAAACATTTATTCAGTATTTTTTAACTTTAGAAAGTTACATGGTTGAAAACGATAATGATGCCAAAAAAACATAAAAAAAAGATGGGAAGTCCTCAAAGGCTTATGTTGAAAGTGTAATTATGTTTATAGATTATATGCTATCTGTTGTTGTATTCCCTAACTTTTAGTGACCTGAACATAAGATGGACTGTACATACGTTTTTTGTTTTTGTTTTTGTTTTGAAAATGTAATTTTGTTTATAGATTATATGCAATCTGTTGTGTTCCAAAATGTTCTGTCTTTTTTTTTTTTTTTTTCCTCAGTGTACATGAATGAAGGTGTGTGTTGCTGTAAAAAAAAATTAAAAAAAAAAAAAAAAAAAAATTCCTCTCTTTCGAGTGACTTCCGGCTGGGATTAACCAGCCCCATTATGCAGCTAACTTCTGTTTTACCATGAATTGATTAACGTGGACCCCGATTTAAACAAGTGTGAAAAACTTATTGGGGTGTTACCATTTAGTGGTCAATTGTACAATCCTCAGCCTTCCCGGTAAGGTCTATTCAGGTGTACTGGAGAGGAGGCTACGCCGGATAGTCGAACCTCGGATTCAGGAGGAACAGTGTGGTTTTCGTCCTGGTCGTGGAACTGTGGACCAGCTCTATACTCTCGGCAGGGTCCTTGAGGGTGCATGGGAGTTTGCCCAACCAGTCTACATGTGCTTTGTGGACTTGGAGAAGGCATTCGACCGTGTCCCTCGGGAAGTCCTGTGGGGAGTGCTCAGAGAGTATGGGGTTTCGGACTGTCTGATTGTGGCGGTCCGCTCCCTGTATGATCAGTGCCAGAGCTTGGTTCACATTGCCGGCAGTAAGTCGGACACGTTTCCGGTGAGGGTTGGACTCCGCCAAGGCTGCCCTTTGTCACCCATTCTGTTCATAACTTTTATGGACATAATTTCTAGGCGCAGTCAAGGCGTTGAGGGGATCCGGTTTGGTGGCTGCAGGATTAGGTCTCTGCTTTTTGCAGATGATTTGGTCCTGATGGCTTCATCTGGCCAGGATCTTCAGCTCTCACTGGATCGGTTCGCAGCTGAGTGTGAAGCGACTGGGATGAGAATCAGCACCTCCAAGTCCGAGTCCATGGTTCTCGCCCGGAAAAGGGTGGAGTGCCATCTCCGGGTTGGGGAGGAGATCTTGCCCCAAGTGGAGGAGTTCAAGTACCTCGGAGTCTTGTTCACGAGTGAGGGAAGAGTGGATCGTGAGATCGACAGGCGGATCGGTGCGGCGTCTTCAGTAATGCGGACGCTGTATCGATCCGTTGTGGTGAAGAAGGAGCTGAGCCGGAAGGCAAAGCTCTCAATTTACCGGTTGATCTACGTTCCCATCCTCACCTATGGTCATGAGCTTTGGGTTATGACCGAAAGGACAAGATCACGGGTACAAGCGGCCCAAATGAGTTTCCTCCGCCGGGTGGCGGGGCTCTCCCTTAGAGATAGGGTGAGAAGCTCTGTCATCCGGGGGGAGCTCAAAGTAAAGCCGCTGCTCCTCCGCATCGAGAGGAGCCAGATGAGGTGGTTCGGGCATCTGGTCAGGATGCCACCCGAGCGCCTCCCTAAGGAGGTGTTTAGGGCATGTCCGACCGGTAGGAGGCCACGAGGAAGACCCAGGACACGTTGGGAAGACTATGTCTCCCGGCTGGCCTGGGAACGCCTCGGGATCCCCCGGGAGGAGCTGGACGAAGTGGCTGGGGAGAGGGAAGTCTGGGCTTCCCTGCTTAGGCTGCTGCCCCCGCGACCCGACCTCGGATAAGCGGAAGAAGATGGATGGATGGATGTACTGTACTGTGCAATCTACTAATAAAAGTTTCAATCAATAAAAAAAAACCTGTAGAGGGCAGCAATATGCCTAAAATGAGAAAAAAAGAAGAAGAAGATGAAATGATTTGAAAAAACTAATATGGTCGTTTTCGTTAATATTATTTAGCAAAATTCTCCTCTTTTGAGTGATACAGACGGACTTCCGGCTGGGATTAACCAGCGCCACTATGCAGCTAACTTCTGTTTCACCTGTAAGGGGCAGCAGTGCGCCTAAAATGAGACCAGCCTGCCGGAAACCAAAGAAGAAGACAAACTTCCGTCTTTTAACCCAATCGCTACCCTGCTTTTCCAGCCGCGTCACCAGGTGAGCTCTGATTGGTCGATTCAACCTCCGGGCAGCTGTTTTAAATTCTGGACGATTTCGAGGAGGAACTTTTGAAGTCATAGTCGCTCAAACATCGCCGATTAATTGTTTACCTTCCGAGGTGAGTTTGAACACTTTTTAACACGTTAACAATCGTCGTTTCAGCTAAAATGTTAAGACAGCTAACGTCTTAAGAGCGTTAGCAAGTTGTAAAGACAAAGGGAACAAATGTGACGTATCATGTTCGATATGACCTTCACTCAAATCAAACATTTTTTTTCCCCCCCAAACAAACTGAAATATGTTTTCGTCCAGGTGGAAAGCGTTAGTGAGCGATGCTCAACGTGGGCGTGAAGGCGCTCCTTAGCTGGGTATGTTGACGTGGTGAATGTTTACTTTCTAACAGGAAATATACTGACAACAACTCTCATGCTGTTTTTTTTCAAGGTCAACAGTATAAAGTCTTCCCCCGGAGACGTCCGCGTTGAAGACCTCCAAGATGGGGAGATTTTACTGGGTGTTATCTACAAGCTGTGAGTAGTCTGTCACCATAATGGGAATCAGTGTTGGGTTAGTTACTGAAAACCAGTAACTAGTTACAGTTACTAGTTACTTTATTTAAAAAGTAACTCAGTTATTAACTCAGTTACTTACACCAAAAAGTAATGCGTTACTGTGAAAAGTAACTAGTTACTTTTTTTTTTTTTTAAAGCTCCCATTAATGCCCTTTTAGCCTTCATTTCAGTACTGTTATTGCACTGGAGAATAATACAATCTGTTGATCAACTTGACATGCATTTTTATTTCCCTTTTAACATAATTAATGAAAAACAGTGCAACATAAAAAGGCATTCCTCCTTTCTTTAAACTTGGACCAATGACCATTACCGTATTTTCCGCACCATAAGGCGCCCTGGGTTATAAGCCGCGCCTTCAATGAACGGCATATTTCAAAACTTTGTCCACCTATTAGCCGCCCCGTGTTGTAAGCCGCATCTAACTGCGCTAAAGGAATGTAAAAAAAACAGTCAGATAGGTCAGTCAAACTTTAATAATATATTAAAAACCAGCGTGATGTGGGCGCGCATGGAGTCGTATATCAACATGGACGGAGCTGCGTGAAAAAAGCCACCCGGCCTCTTCGCGTAAATTTACCTTAACCACTCGCTCATCTTTTCTTCATCCATCCATCCCTTCGAGTTAGCTTTTATGATGACGCCGGCTGGAAAGGTCTCTTTTGGCAAGGTCTTCCTTTTGAATATCACCATGGGTGGAAGTTTCTGGCCATTAGCATGGCAAGCTAGAACCACAGTGAAGGATGACTTCTCATTCCCTGTGGTGCGAATATTCACCGTACGTGCTCCCGTTGTATCCACAGTGCGGTTCACAGGAATATCAAAAGTCAGTGGAACCTCGTCCATGTTGATAATGTTCTCTGGCCAGATCTTTTTTTCAGCTATCTTGTTTTTACAATATGCACGGAAAGTAGCCAGCTTTTCTTGAAAGTCTTTAGGCAGTTGCTGTGAAATAGTAGTCCGTGTGCGGATGGAGAGATTGCGTCTTTTCATGATCCGGAAACCTGTCGCTTAGTAGGAGCCATTTTGTGGTCTTTACAGATGTAAACACACAAAGGAAATGAAACGTAATATCCGCGCGCTTCTTCTTCTTCTTCTTCTACGCGGGCGGGTGGTTGCTTACAGTAGAAGAAGAAGCGCTTCCTGTTCTATGGGGGCGGGTGCTTACCTTGGCGGTTGCTTGCGTAGAAGAAGAAGCACTTCCTCTTCTACGGGGAAAAAAGATGGCGGCTGTTTACCGTAGTTGCGAGACCGAAACTTTATGAAAATGAATCTTAATATTAATCCATATATAAAGCGCACCGGGTTATAAGCCGCACTGTCAGCTTTTGAGTAAATTTGTGGTTTTTATGTGCGGCTAATAGTGCGGAAAATACGGTATGTGTAATTTATTAATGCTGAAATTCTGACAACTGACGTTTCAGCATTAAGGATAGTTTACGCCATTTACGCAAGCGTTCTTCTTCTCCTCCTCTTTGGGCTTGCCGTTTAACCATCAAACAAACGCCATGGGAACATCGCCCCCTGGAGTTACAAATTCCGATGGGTAACATATTTCGGTACAACACCAGTCTTAAACCGAAAAGAAAACTGCAGTCATTCCGTGAAGAATATTCAAAAGCCTATCCGGGAATAATTATCCGTTCCAAAAAGGGTGAAAACTACGCGAATTGCACCTTGTGCAGACAAGGTTTTTCGATCGGACACGGAGGAATTAGCGATGTAAAAGACCACGTTGGGACAAAAAAACACAAGTCTAATGCCGTTGCTAGCGATACAAGTGGAACACTTTCAACGTTTTTCGTCGCCCAAACAGATTCTTTGGATGTGATAAATGCCGAAGTTTTATTTACGGAGGCAATAATTGAGCAAACAAAAAGGTAATGACACCAATGTTATCTATTGGAATTGTTTAGTACTGTTATACTGTTAAAAGTGTTTATACTATTTATGCTTTCAAGTCCAAGTTGAAGAAATCTTGTTAAATGTTGACAGCATAACTACCAAAATACAGAAGTATGTCCTTAATATTTTTGCAGTGCTATTTCTGTTGAAAAGTTCAAATGATTACATTAGAGATGTGATGTGCCACTTTTCAAGTGTCTGATGGCTTAAATTAATTTTCATTAATTTTTCATATTTTGAAAGGCTTACAAAAAAACTACATTTGAATTGTAATTCCATGCTATTGACAGGACTATTAATTTTAATGAAGTTAGCTTACCATGTTTACAGTATGATAATTGTGATAGAAATGTGAATTTTAGGCACAGAATATTTTTTACAATTGAACAAGGCAGTAGATTATACAAGCTTGGACAGAAAGTTAATAATGACACCAATTTTTTTTTTTTTATGGAATTGTTTAGTACTGTTTTACCATTTGTTTACTGTAAAAAGTGTAAAGACAGGTAAAAGCCAGTAAATTAGAATATTTTGAAAAACTTGATTTATTTCAGTAATTGCATTCAAAAGGTGTAACTTGTACATTATATTTATTCATTGCACACAGACTGATGCATTCAAATGTTTATTTCATTTAATTTTGATGATTTGAAGTGGCAACAAATGAAAATCCAAAATTCCGTGTGTCACAAAATTAGAATATTAAGGCTAATACAAAAAAGGGATTTTTAGAAATGTTGGCCAACTGAAAAGTATGAAAATGAAAAATATGAGCATGTACAATACTCAATACTTGGTTGGAGCTCCTTTTGCCTCAATTACTGCGTTCATGCGGCGTGGCATGGAGTCGATGAGTTTCTGGCACTGCTCCGGTGTTATGAGAGCCCAGGTTGCTCTGATAGTGGCCTTCAACTCTTCTGCGTTTTTGGGTCTGGCATTCTGCATCTTCCTTTTCACAATACCCCACAGATTTTCTATGGGGCTAAGGTCAGGGGAGTTGGCGGGCCAATTTAGAACAGAAATACCATGGTCCGTAAACCAGGCACGGGTAGATTTTGCGCTGTGTGCAGGCGCCAAGTCCTGTTGGAACTTGAAATCTCCATCTCCATAGAGCAGGTCAGCAGCAGGAAGCATGAAGTGCTCTAAAACTTGCTGGTAGACGGCTGCGTTGACCCTGGATCTCAGGAAACAGAGTGGACCGACACCAGCAGATGACATGGCACCCCAAACCATCACCCAACCATGCAAATTTTGCATTTCCTTTGGAAATCGAGGTCCCAGAGTCTGGAGGAAGACAGGAGAGGCACAGGATCCACGTTGCCTGAAGTCTAGTGTAAAGTTTCCACCATCAGTGATGGTTTGGGGTGCCATGTCATCTGCTGGTGTCGGTCCACTCTGTTTCCTGAGATCCAGGGTCAACGCAGCCGTCTACCAGCAAGTTTTAGAGCACTTCATGCTTCCTGCTGCTGACCTGCTCTATGGAGATGGAGATTTCAAGTTCCAACAGGACTTGGCGCCTGCACACAGCGCAAAATCTACCCGTGCCTGGTTTACGGACCATGGTATTTCTGTTCTAAATTGGCCCGCCAACTCCCCTGACCTTAGCCCCATAGAAAATCTGTGGGGTATTGTGAAAAGGAAGATGCAGAATGCCAGACCCAAAAACACAGAAGAGTTGAAGGCCACTATCAGAACAACCTGGGCTCTCATAACACCTGAGCAGTGCCAGAAACTCATCGACTCCATGCCACGCCGCATTAACGCAGTAATTGAGGCAAAAGGAGCTCCAACCAAGTATTGAGTATTGTACATGCTCATATTTTTCATTTTCATACTTTTCAGTTGGCCAACATTTCTAAAAATCCCTTTTTTGTATTAGCCTTAAGTAATATTCTAATTTTGTGACACACGGAATTTTGGATTTTCATTTGTAGCCACTTCAAATCATCAAAATTAAATGAAATAAACATTTGAATGCATCAGTCTGTGTGCAATGAATAAATATAATGTACAAGTTACACCTTTTGAATGCAATTACTGAAATAAATCAAGTTTTTCAAAATATTCTAATTTACTGGCTTTTACCTGTAAATAAACTATTAGCTGTTTGTGTACCTCAATGATGTGTTGAAGGGCGCAAGTTGTCCTTCATTATGGACCTTTTACAAGTACTGCTGGTGAAGTTATCGTATAAATCCTATAATTATTGAGTAGCACTCGGAAGTTTGAAGACATTTGATGACAGATGCTTTTGTCCCCATTCTTTATACGGGCTCTTTGATTTCAGGAAAAAGGAGGCCAAACCTTCTTTCAACACGATTGAAGAGCGCTTTAGAGTCATCACACAATTTGTTGAAAGTAAGTATCATTTGTCAATTGTACGGAATATGTACTTCACTGTGCAATCTACTAATACTAGTTTCAATCAATTCATGAAATTATATGATCTAGTAACAATTCTGTTGTACATGTAAGTAGAGGTGGGGAAATAATCAATTTTTAGATGCATCGCAGTTCGGACATGGACCATTTATTACGTCGATGAGTAAACGTCAATAATTGTATTTCTTGTAAATGAAAGAAATGCAGACAGTTCTAAAATGTGTCTGACTTCTGAGAGATTCGACCGGCTCCTTTTTTTTTTATTTTAGGGAACTTATCTTCCAGTTTTGCACACATTATCATTAATTTGATAAATATGGGAATTAATTTAACTGTTATAAAAGCAGTTTTTTTAATTGCAAGTGATCAATGAATGTTCTGCAATTTGTCGTCCCCAAAGTAAGAACTGAACTGGGCAAGAAAGCATTTAGGTTTTCAGCACCGAAGGCTTGGAATAACCTACAATCGAACATTCAACTTCAAACCCTAGTTACGTTGAATGAGTTTAAAGCTTCTGTGAAAGGATTGCAGTCTACCTTGTCTGTATGCACATGTGTCATGTGAGCAAGTTTTAATGTTGTAAATGTGATGTTTTATGTATTTGTTTACTGTTTTTAATGTAACCTTGCTGCTGCCCTCTTGGCCAGGTCTCCCTTGGAAAAGAGATCTTTGATCTCAATGGGATTTTACCTGGTTAAATAAAGGCTAATAATAATAATAATCAACGAAAAATACGTGTAAAACTGCATCAAAATACAGTACAGACACGCCTTCTCATTCACAACACAACTGATGGTCCCAACCTCATTGATAAAGTCATCCACTAATCAACCCTGATAAGGCACACCTGTGAAGTGAAAACTCATTTCATTTTCAACATGTTATCTCAGCAACATTTCCTCTTTAGTTTCCGTCAGTTTTCCTCTTTTCTTCTCACACGCCTGCACTGAGAGTATTTGATGACGAGCTGGTGTGATTTGTTCACTAGAGGATTGCAGATTCCGTGCGAGTGAAGGCGCGTCGTTGTCGTGGGACAAGATCATTCATGGAAGCAACGTCACTGAAGAGATGGCCAAGGTACGTTTTGCTGTGTTGTTTGGATCTTTCATTGCTTTGTATTGTCACCTTCTAATAGAGTAAAATGTTGTTAATGACGTGTGTAGGTGCTTCTGTTGCTGGTGTACCACGACATGATGAACCATCGCTGCACCCTCAGCTCCTTGGAGTGTGACGTGGAGGTATTTGTTTTTGCAACATCACCATAAAACACACTTAAAGGGGAACTGCACTTTTTTTGGAGGAGGAATGTTGCCTATCCTTCACAATCATTATGAGATAAGAACGCTTTTTTTTTTGTTTCTGATTTTAAATATGATAAAAATCGTTTGCAAGGTGAGTCAAAGCCCTCCAAAACGACTTCAAAACCCTCCATCAATGTTAAAGTAGCAATGATTGTCACACACACACACTAGGTGTGGTGACATTTGTCCTCTGCATTTGACCCATCCCCTTGTTCAAACCCCCTGGGAGGTGAGGGGAGCAGTGGACAGCAGCAGCGGTGGCCGCGATTGGGAATCATTTTTGGGTGATTTAACCCCCAATTCCAACCCTTGATGCTGAGTGGGTAGAGTGTCCGCCCTGAGATCGGTAGGTCGGGAGTTCAAACCCTGGCCGAGTCATACCAAAGACTATAAAAATGGGACCCATTTTATGTTATATTATTTTGTGTGTGTGTGTGTATATATGTATGTGTATATATATATATATATATATATATATATATATATATATATATATACCGTATTTTCCGCACTATAAGGCGCACCTAAAAACCACAAATTTTCTCAAAAGCTAACAGTGCGCCTTATAACCCGGTGCGCTTTATTACGATTCATTTTCATAAAGTTTCGATCTCGCAACTTCGGTAAACAGCCGCCATCTTTTTTCCCGGTAGAACAGGAAGCGCTTCTTCTTCTACGCAAGTAACCGCCAAGGTAAGCACCCGCCCCCATAGAACAGGAAGCGCTTCTTCTTCTACTGTAAGCT